>NC_141059.1:54005628-54073128 GCF_041138505.1 Cibotium barometz
TACGTCAACTTCGGAATTACTAATGCCACATCACTTTCGAACTCACTGACTCCATGCTAGCATCCGATCTTCTGAATCAACACCAGCTTCTGGCTAGCTGATTCCGACCTACTGCCTCCCCATCAGACTCCACCCCAGATGATTCAACAACTTGCTTCTGGTCCCTCTGCCAACATTTGAAGTACCTTGACTCCCTTGTAGGTAATCCCTATGTTAGATACACTTTAGCCTCTATATTCCTTTGTTGTGTAACATGTCTGAAAACACCAATGAATTGTTTGGCATGATGTCCGCCCGTTGAGGACAAATTGGATGGAACCAACTATCCCATGTGGGTATATATGATGCGTCATGTTCTGGTGGCCAAGAACCTGTGGGTATATGTATCTGGTGCTGACACCCAGCCTATTGGGCCTACATTTGCTATCAGCACGTCCTTTGGATCCACTATTGAAACTAGTGAATCTGGTTCTTGTGGTAGTGTATAGCCTGCACCAGTTCCTCCTACGCCACGACGACTCAGATGGGATGTAAAAGATGCACAGGCGCATGCACTTATTGATCTCTCCTGCTAAACGGCAAGTTATTCCTCACATCCAATCATGTTCCATATAGCTTAATACACTTTTAGCCATATATGTGTGTGTATGTGGCCTAAAATATATATAATGCAATATAGAAATATAGACATGTGATAAAAAGTCTTCTTCTTAGTGGGAGAGGTAAGTTGATACAGTTAGTTAAGTATGGCTACTCCATCATGTCCAAATAGAAAACTAAAACTAGAGTAAGAAAGTGTAAAAGATAACCATTTCAAGTGTTGAAAATCTGAATGATCTTGCAATACACATAACGATACACCCACACATGCATGCACGTGCACACACATACACACACAAAGTAAGAAACCATTTTCTTTTTTCTATCCTTTCAAAATCTTTTAAATATTGTGGAAGAAGGAAAATAGAGCCCCCCCCCACACACACACGTCTTATTGAAGTGTGACCCCCTAAACGCTAAAATCTCTCTCTCTCTCTCTCTCTCTCTCTCTCTCTCTCTCTCTCTCTCTCTCTCTCTCTCTCTCTCTCTCTCTCTCTCTTCTTTGTAATTTATGAAAAACTATATTCTTGATTCTTTATTTCTTTATTTGGTTTCTATAGATAATTTCTTGAAAATAACATATACAAACGGTGACACTAGTGGATAATGATGGTTACCCCATTTACATGCGTCGAGATGATGGTAGTAGTGTACAAGTAAAGGGAGTTATAGTGGACAACAGGTGGATCATGCCATACTCTCCTTTCCTTTCTCCATGAGATACAAGGCTCACATTAATATTGAAGTGTGCTCCACAATTTCCGTTGTGAAATATCTATGCAAGTATGTTTATAAGGGTCATGATAGAGCAACGGTAAGGATGGATGATCACAATGGTGTAGTGGATAAAGTTTGTAAATACTTAGATGCACGGTATGTATCAGCATTAGAGGCATGCTGGAGAATCTATGAATATGATTTGCATGATGAGAATCTAGATATCCAGAGATTGCAAGTTCATATGCCGTGCAAAATAATGTGATGTTTCAAGACAATGATGACTTGCGAGATGTAGTTGAGGAGGATAAGAATAAGAAAATTACTCTTACAGAGTGGTTTGTAACTAATGAGCTTCATGTCGATGCAAACAATCTAATGTATAGTGATTTTCGTTGTTGCAATTGGGTTCGGAACAAACGCATAAAGAAGTGGACTATAAGAAAGGTAGGTAATACCATTGGCCGCATGTACAATGTTTCTCTATCTTTCTCGATGAGCAGTATTTTTTACGTATCTTGGTTACTATTTGTCGTGGTAGTACGTCTTTTGATGACTTTCGTACTATTGGCAGTTGACTTTATCTGACTTTCAAGTTGGTTGCATAGCTAGAGGTCTATTGTAAAGTGATGAAGAGTGGTTTACATGTATGCAAGAGGCCACATTTCATCAAAGCGCTAGACAATTGTTGAGACGATTATGTGCAACAATTTTGGTTTTTTATGTGCTTGCATTTCCTAGACGTTTGTGGGAAACATTTTCATCACATCTTTCACAGGATATATTTCATGATTTACAAGGTACAATGTAAATTATTAATGTCTATAAAGCTATGGCAAAAAAACGAGGCTTTGTTACAAGTAGAGTGCATTCTTCAACAGGCATGGGGAAAGGTTATCCGAGTTTGAAGGAATACATTTGATTGATAGATTAGGTAGGGGAAGAGTTGTGAATGGGTTGTTGCAACAAGAAGAGATAATGTTTGATCCTATGCAACTAGCAAAAATGGCTAATTAGATGCAAATGACTCTCAACAATTGTCAGCGGGTTGCCTTTCGATTCTTGATGCAATTGGGAGGAATGTTGGTGATGTATTCTTTCTTGATGGTCCTAGAGGATTTGGAAAGACTTTCCTCTACAATTGCTTGCTCTGTCAAGTACGTGGAGATGGCCATGTTGCTCTTGTGTGTGCTTCATTTGGTATAGCTGCCTTGCTGTTAGTTAATGGGCATACAACTCACTCTCAATTCAAGATACCATCATACCTAAATGCCTCCAGCACTTCCAATATAAAGGTCAACAACCAACTTACAAAGGTCTTGAGATTGGCTAGATTGATAATTTGGGATGAGGCACCGATGACACATCGATATGCCTTCGAAGCATTAGATAGAACACTGCAAGACATAATCTCTAATGATAAGCCCTTTGATGGAAAGGTCGTGCTTTTTGGAGGAGATTTCAGATAGATTTTTCTAGTTTTTCCAAAGGGATGAAGAGAGGACATTATTAATTCAACATTGTGCCATTTAAAAATCCGGAGAGAGATCAAAGTGTTAAAGCTTATGCAGAACATGCATGCTCTTCAAAACACAAGTGACTCGACAGAGTGAGAATTTGCGTGATGAATCCTAGACTTTGGTAATGGTACTGTACATAGCAAAATAGAAGAAGGTTTTGTGTCAATCCCTCCTAGAATTCTTCTTCAAATAGGGTGTGTGCAACAACTCATTGAATGGGTGTACACAGGGCTTTTGAGAACTGGAGACTACACAAGTTTTTTTAAAAGAGCGTGCTATTCTTGCATCTTGAAATGTTGAGGTTGATGCTATTAATGGCATTGGTCTAAGAACAAGGAATACTTGAGTGAAGATTCTGTGTTCGGAGTTGGTGAGGCAAACTTTTTGTATGCAACAGAATATCTTAATAGCTTGAATCTAGGTGGCGGGGTGGTTATCCCACTCATTGATTGGTTTTGAAGAAAAATGCTTCTATTATTTTGTTGTGGAATTTGGATCCAAGAAAAGGATTGTGCAATGGGACAAGATTAATATGTAAGCACTTCCATTCTAAGGTTATAAAAGTAGAAATAATTACCGGTACACATATTGGGTACATGGTTTTCATCCCTATAATAACTTTCATACCAAGTAATTTGCAACTTCCTTTTGATATGAGATGAAGGCAATTTCCCGTAAAGCTTGCATTCATCAATAAATCACAGGGACAAACACTATCAGTTCTAGGGTTATACTTGGTCACACCTATATTCAGCTATGGGAAATTATATGTGGCTTTCTCATGAGTGAGATCATCAGAGGTTGTGAAAGTATTTATTTCGAACACTACATCTGAAACTGACATGAGTACTTTTGGCATTGTTTGTACCATAAATGTGGTGTTCAAGGAGGTGTTGCAATTGGCTTTAAGATGAATGTAGAGGTAATTTGGCAAGTTTTTTTGGGCTTTGATGAAAGGGAAATTTTTAGTCATTTACCTAACTGTTTGTGTGATTCAAAATAATTTTGGTATTTCCTTTATGCTTACAATTGTTTTAGACTTTTTGGCTCTGCATAGATATTGATACATGTGTGTTCATATAGGATTAGAGTTTTGTGCTGACTCCTCTAACTCCTTTTATGTTTTCTTAGGTAGAAGATACATAATTATAAATGTAAAAGTACTAAGGGTGTTGCTTATGTGTCTTCAATAACAACACTAAAGTCCTTTTACCTAAGAAATTACGCAGACACGTTTCTATGGAGAGCTCCTATCCTCAGTTATTGGTTGAGTACTTAGACATGGCAAAATTTGCGAGTTAATATTCTAACCTTTTTGTTGATTATTCTTTGTGAAGGAGTGTCGGTGTTTGGTCAGGACCTAGCACTTATGCGGTTCTAGACCACCTAGTTGGCTCCGAAGGAGACACGACTAATACATTTGTGCCCAATGCGATAAGCCAATGCCCGAATTTTGAGCTACTGTCTGCCTAAGTGCGGGGAGATGAATACAAGCAGGTTAATTCCTATGGCTATCCAGATTCCAGACAATCTATCACATCCAGACAGGAATAACTTAACACAAGATTGAATACAACACAAATAGAGATGAAGAGGTAGAAAGCAACAGTGAGATGAGACCCAATCCATTCCTGAATATTATGGTACAATGCCTTAGAAGAACTCTGCCCACCATGAACTACCACCCTCTCAACTCTTTTGTGACCCTATTCGGTATTGTTCCTCTCCTCAGAGCTTAAGTAGACTTGACATGTATCTATATCTAGACAGCAATGCACCCTCTTCTACAGTCACAGCCCGGGTAGACTAGACTCACAGCCCGGGTAGACTAGACTCACTCTCACTCCTCTATGCCCTTATCCGACTAATCCCCCTTTTTCCATTATAACCATAGGTACTACTTGTTCATCAAGAAGCTATTACAATCTGTTACAAAACAAGAAGAGCTGGTTTGTTGTTCAGTCCAATAGCAATATGGGCGGCGGCTAAACTGGGTGGTTGGCCACCAACACCTTGGCGATCTCGATGGATGTTGTGCTAGCAGAGCGAAGCCCAAAGTTACAGTTTGAAAAAATTTGTTCCTGAATTGCAAGTTGGTCCGAATCCTCCCGTCCATATTCCTTATGGCCTTTCTTCTGTGGTAACTCCTCCGTGGTAATGCCCCCTAAGATGAACTTGTTGATATGGCAATTGGGGGCATATCACGGCTCATAAGCTCTCTTCTTGTTGCTTACCCAAGAATTCATAATGCCGATCCTTTCATTAGCTTTTCGAAATTGCACTTCGATGGGACTTACATTTGGATCCATTGCCCTTGCCCCGTGCATTGCTTCTACTCCACTGCCTCGCCCTTGCCGTGTGCATTACTTCCACTGCCATTCACAGAGCGAAGGTGTGAGGCTCTATTTGCTTGGGGGTGATGATGTCTTCTTCAAACACTATCTATTCTGGTTCCTTGGGCCTTCTCTTCTCACCCTGACCCTATTTCCACTCATAAGGTGGTGTTCCCATAGGTTCAGGCTTTGGTGTCTCCCTTTTCATGTTTGTTGGTTGACTCCGCTGGCGAGAGGAGCTTTAGCAGGGTCGCTTTTTGAATGCGCTATTGCCTCCTTACCCGAATTTGTGAGGCATAAGAGACCATTGCTTCCACGTATTGCTATGGATCTGGGGGAGGGGCTTCTTCCTTATCCTGATGCACCTGCATGTGACCTGCCCTGCCCCTACTTGTTGAACTTTGACCCTTCCAAATTGATTCATGAATTTCACAATCTCCTCCCAGTTGGAAGGCCTAAAGGTGCTTTCCTCTTGGGCTGTCTGGATTAAAGTTTGCATACAATTTAGGGTAGTGCATGCTCTATTGTCCCAGCTTTGGATCCTTTTTTGTAGCTCTTTCTTATCCCTCTTTTCACTTTTGGCCTAGCCTTGAAAGTCTTTTATCATCTTCTCCTTGGCTTTGATTTCCTCGGCGTGCCCCTCTTAAAATTAGAGCAATGTGATGAGCTATGGTGGATCAAACACTAGAATCAACATCATTAACAAAGTGATTAGCAAATAATTAGTGAATAATTAGTGATATGAGTAATTAGCAAATAGCTTAATGTAGACATGGATAATCAATAACCAGCAAATTCTCATTAGGGCAATGCCTCAATTTATAGAGTTTACATCCAAGCATCTAATCCCTCCACCTCTCCTAGAATATCTCCACCTCTTTTGCTTGAATCTCTCCACCTCTTCACTTTTCCCAGAATATCTCCACACTTCCTAAATCTTCTCATGCTACCCTTTATTCTCTCCCAGTAGATTCTTCTCACCTTTTCACAGGTTCTTTCACATTTACACATCCTCTTTTACAGCCTCTAACCAAGGGCTTGTTCCTGCACACACCCTATTCAGTTGTATATTTCAACACCTCCCCTCAAGTGAATACTCCTAGAACACCTAGACCTTATACCAAGTTTCCCTCCTTACTTGATAGTCTGCGAGGACCAGTGTCTACACCTCCCCTCAAGTTATCTTAGCACACCTGGACCCTATACCAAGTTTCTCTCTTACTTGATAGCCTGCGGCGACCAGTGTCTCGAGTCCCTAAACTCATAGTCCTTGACACTCTCTCTATGTGTCCAAGGCTTACTATAGCTGCCCGCGACCTTGACGAAAGTGCTCACACATACATCTACCACGTGGCCTACATCATCGGTGGCTCAGAGGTGGTTTTACTTTGTTGGGGCAGGTTACATTGGGTTGTGGGGTCTCTCTCTCTCTCTCTCTCTCTTAGAGATTTTCACATGGCTCCTCACTCTTTGGAGCCTCACATCTTCTCTTTTCTTCAGTCTTCTTGTCATGGCAGCTTCTCTCCACGCATCCATGTCTTCTTTCAGTTTTCTTGTCTCGCAGCTTCTCTTCTTGTGTCCATGTCTTCCTTCAATGCTTCCTCTAGATCTTCTTGTGGCAAAAGTATTTAAATTGCCGATTGAAGGGGAGGCTAAGGTCAAGCCAGCCAAGGGTGATGACTTGATCAAGGAGTTTGGCCCGCTGGAGGGGAAGGCAAAGTAATTTAAGATAATACACACTGCAAAAATGAGGACCGACATAAGCAAATGCGCTTTGTGTGGTGAATCTCACCCACAAGCCATACTACATGTCAAGAAAATCTTATGGAATGGTGAAAGCAGTAGAGGCAGGAACCAAAGCGGCATGGGTTGAATTCTTATATAATAATGTGAAGGATCAGATTGGCAAGATCAACTGCCCTAACACTAGAACAAAGATTGGCCCTTACTTGACTACTCTATTTAATGTGCAATCATGAGCCGCCGAAAAGAAGGAGGAGGGCTAAAAAGAAGTGGTGGAACAAAAAGATGAGATAAACCCTAGTGAGGAAGAAGCTGAGAAACCCCAAGGACAAGCTTCTTGATAGGCAAAGGAGCAGGCTACCGCTATACGGAAAGAAAAGAATCTTGGAGTTTGGAGAAAAGAAGTCTAGCAAAAAGGGAAAGACGGCCAAGGATGGAAGTAGTGTGCGGCTGAACAAAAAGTGGCAAATAGCTCAAGGAGAACTTGGCCAACATTAGCAAGTCCATCCTAAAGCATCAGCTAGAGCAGCAGATAGGAAGCACCAACAAACACAAGCCTACATAGCTGGAACAACTGCAACTTGATGTCCCTGCCACCACTACTATGAGTTTTCCGAAAAACATACACACACACTTGGTGCAAGGAGCTCTCAACTATTTTGCAGAGATGCATGACAGATGGCTTGAGACATGACAAAACTACACGTTGCAATAAAGGAAAAGGATGCCATCATCCAAATGGTGAAAAGTCGATATGAACCCCCTATAGGAAGACCGGCAGATGCAAGGGGATCTGGGCTAGGTTGCCTTAATAACAGAAGAGCCTATCGGAATCATCAAAGAAGTGCAAGCCACAGTCGATAGAGACAAAGTAGATCTAGTCAAGGTAGAAGCAAGGTTGGTTGTCTTGGACGTCGATGAATTTTTGAAAGTATCAGAGCTTAAAGCTGAAAAGATGGAGCAGTGGGGGAAGGGCATTGAAGATCTAAAGGAGGTATGGGGGATTATTTAAAGAAGTTGTTATTAGCAATGCAAGCCTTGACACCATCCTACTATAGACAGATGATCCCCTACCACTCATAAGACAACAATCCGTAAGGAGGCTCTAGACAACCAAACCAAGCCCAGATAACATGCCCGGATCCAACAAGAGCCCCAGAAGCAGCAGCACCTAGCTAAGAAAGCAAGGAGGCCGGGTCCAGTGGGGGAAGTGTCGGCAAAGAAACAGAGCTGTAGAAGAAGAAGATTAGGCAGCTAAAAAACAATGTGAAGGTCTAGAAGCACAGATTCACACTCATGAAAGGAGACGAGAAGAAGGTAGTCGCGCCAACAGACGGAAAGGGGAGGGAGCTTGTAATATGCAAGGGGTTATCAATGGACCTAATCCCCAACAATGAGCTAAGGAGCTTGTGTGGGCTACACAACAAAGAAGCTGGAGGAATAGGAAAATCATGAAGCTGCACTAAAGGTACAGATTGAAGAACAAGAAGCTCTGGTGGAGGAGTTTAAAGAGCAGCAGAGGTAGGATGGGTTAACTATAAAGACCCTCAAGAAGGAGGTAGAATCTACAACCCCCCATGCCAGGAATACAAGAGAAAAAGGATGAAAAATGACCGTCAATGAGCTGAACATCGCCTTGACAACAGCACATGTTGACCTCTAGAAGAGGCCATGAGGAAGGGGATGTTGAAATATACAAGTGAATAGGGTGTGTGTGGGAACAAGCCCTTGGTTAGAGGCTGTAAAAGAGGATGTGTAAATGTGAAAGATGAAAAGGTGAGAAGAATCTACTGGGAGAGAATAAAGGGTAGCATGAGAAGATTTAGGAAGTGTGGAGATATTCTGGGAAAAGTGAAGAGGTGGAGAGAATCAAGCAAAAGAGGTGGAGATATTCTGGGAGAGGTGGAGTGAATCAAGAAGAAATTAGTGAGATTAGATGCTTGGATGTAAACTCTATAAATTAAGGCATTGCCCTAATGAGAATTTGCTGGTTATTGATTATCCATGCCTACATTAAGCTATTTGCTGGTTATTGATTATCCATGCCTACATTAAGCTATTTGCTAATTACTCATTAATTACAACTTAATTATCACTTTGCTAATGATGTTGATTCTAGTGTTTGATCCACCATAGCTCATCACATTGCTCTAATTTCAACATGGTATCAGAGCCATGCCTAGAATCCATCATTTTGTAAGCCCATTATCTTGCTAATAATTTTACTAATCAAGATTAGTAGAAAATTATATTTTTCCCTCTTTTTTCAACTCACCTCTGTACCCCCAGCCAGTGGAGGAGGTCATTCTCCTTGCACACTTAAAATTAGGCCTAGTGCTTCTAACCATAGCTAGCCATAAGCCTTGTGCTCCAAGCAGTCAAGAAAGAAGCGCAAACCCCGCCGCCGAACGACGAACGAAGGAGAAATCACAATTTTAGTCAACGCAGGTTTTTCTGATGAAATTGTAGATCTTGTCCTCATCCAATCAAATTGCCCTAATTCCTCTTAGCCCCGGGGGTTTTCAAGCATGCTCTACAAGCTGGTGAAGACAGAATTCAATTTCATCAAGTCTACAATGAGATCCAAGCTCTTCATCAAATTTGTAGGTGACTTTGGTAAAACAGAGATTAAGCTTTCAATATTTGGTCAAATATTGTGTTTATTAGCTTAATCCTCTACTAGACTCATTGCTTGATGGCTTTGAAAGCATTTGAGCTCATTTGAAGTCTAAGGCACTAGATCTGGACTCCTCGCATACTCTATTTTTTGCACACAACATAGTGGATTAATTTGCTAAAAATCAGTGATTAATCACAGTGCTAATCACTCTATTTTGGTGTAATTGAGGGTTCAAATTAACCATTAGGTATCTGATACAGATCCCTATAACTTCAGATTGCAATTCGGAGTTGGTTTGATACTCCAACCATTCCGTACAAATTGGTTACCCTTGATTTAATATAATTTCTGGGAAAATTATGCTGATAAATTTGTGATAATCATCATTTTGCATTTAACCCTTGGTTAATGCCTGTAAATCTCACTCAAAATCAAGATTATTCACAGCCAGAGTTGCATTTGGGAATGTGCATAACTGCCCTTGTCCAGAATAAGGCAAGATGTAAGACCTCCCATATAAATTTGGGTTTGCATTGCATAATGATACAAGATAAACATCAAAAACCCAAAGAAACGCTGTTGCCATATATATATATATATAGGCAGTGATGTGTGTGAACACACTTAGGACCGTCGGGGCACTTTTTCCCTCTTTAGGAGGTTTTTCCCCCCTGCTTGTATATACGCCCATCCTTCTAGGGCTAACTTATCTTTTGTACATTGACACAATCTAATACATAGTGTGTTGTGTGCATTCTTGCTTCTTCTCCTCCAAGCTTTATGTGTTTTCCTGCAACCCTAATTCCAACAATTGGTATCAGAGTAGGCATCGGCTCCCAAGGCTCGCCGCCAGTATACCCTCCGACTCATGTTCTCCGATTGAGGTGAGCTTTCACGAGCGCTTGCAGGTCCCTATACTCTGCAAATACTCCCATAGGGCTTCGCGTTCTCAGAATTTGCATCTGAGGTCGTTTTGGGCTCCGTTTTTGCATTTCAAGTTCTGCACAGGTGTTTTCATCATTTTCTGCAAAAATTTTGACAGTGCAGTTTTCTGCAAAACAGGCATACGTATTCTATTATGGAAAATGCTACATAGCACGAGTTGTTCTCTGTTCAGTCTTTGCTTCATTACAGGTAGCTTTTGCATCAGTTATAGTCAGTGGCCATGGCTGATAACAGCAATGATGTATTTCGCATGTTATCTGCTGATGACAAATTGGATGGAGACAGCAACTACCCACTTTGGGCATACATGATGCAGCATGTTTTGGTTGCAAAAGGAGTGTGGAACATTGTGTAGGGTATGGATGTACGTCCAGGTTCTGTGGATGTAGGATCTGTTGAGGATGTTGCAGGTTCTAGCAACTCTACTATTGCTGCTGTTTTACCCACTACTGAACAAGCTCGTTGGGATGGTAAAGATGCGCAGGCTCATGCCTTGATTGCACTTTCTGTCAAACGTAACATCACCCCACATATTCGTTCAGCTAAAACAACAAAACAGGCTTGGGATATTCTCGCTGGTTTGTATGCAGATCGTAACGAGGCAAAAATCGCTTACCTGCGTAAAGAGCTAGAATTGAAGATTATGCAAGAAGATGATGACATGAATGTTTTTCTTGATGAGATTAAAGATCTCAAAGAACAGTTGATTTCTACAGGTGAGATTATTCCTGATCATTCTCTTGTGCAGACTGTTCTTGATGCTTTACTTGAGACATATCAGACTTTTGCTTCCACGTGGAGACTTCTTACTGAGGACAGACCTGATGCTGTCAAGCATGATACTTTGGTCAACAAGCTCTTGCAAGAAGCGCAGTCTAGGCAAAACAGGGCTAGGCAACGTGCAGTTGATCAAGCATTTATTGCTGCCCAGCAGAGAAGAAGTGGTAAGGCAGCCCCTTCCACTGTTTCTTCTCCTATTAGTAGGTCTGCAACTTCTTCTCCTTCCACAGGTAGCAACAATAAGTCTGAGAAGGCTCTTGATAAAGGCAAGAAAAAGACCAGATGCAACTATTGTAAGGCAAATGATCATGTCATTAAGAATTGCCCTAAGCTAAAGGCTAAAGAGGCAAAGAAGAAAGAGTCAAATGCAGCCACAATAGCGGATGCTTCTACAAATGCAGATTCTGCAAATGTTGTGCAGGATACAGAATGGGCATTTAGCGTGTATTGCCAGTATGACCCATTTGTACATGATGCATGTTTGGCAGTTTTTGTTGACACTCATGTATGGTATTTTGACAGTGGTGCTACAAAGCACATTACCTCGCATTGTGATATGTTCATTTCTCTTGAGGCTGTCTCTAATGGAATACTGTCACATGTGCCAATAATGCTTCTTACCCCAGTGAAGGGCGTTGGTGAAATTATGCTTACTACTGCAAATGGCAGCGCTTTCACACAGCCTATGCAGATTTCAAACGACATCATAGATCAGCCTATTTCTGATGCAGATTTACAAGATGTAATTTCTGAGGATAGGGCTGAAAATGAGCAGGCTAGAGGTATGCCTAAATGGCTGGTGCAAACCTTGCATGATAGTAAAATTGATGCACCTATATCTACTCGTACTCGTTCAGGTTTTCAGCATGCCTCTTATGCATCAGATTGTTATGCTTTGGCTGTGTCTAGTATGTGTGAAGAGGAAGAACCTCTTTCATTTGATGAGGCACAAAAATCAGAAAATTGGTTGGCTGCAATGCAAAGTGAATATGATGCTATAATGAAGAATGGTACATGGTCTTTGTGTGATTTGCCTATTGGTAAAAAGGCCATTGGATGTAATTGGGTTTTTAAGTTGAAACGAAAACCAGATGGCAGTGTTGATTGCTATAAGGCTAGACTTGTTGCAAAGGGTTATGCTCAAGAAAGGGCATTGATTTTGATGAGACCTTTGCTCCCACTTGTCGTATGACTACCATTCGTAGCATTTGTGCATTGGTAGCTCATAATGGTTGGAATGTACATCAGCTGGACATAAAGACTGCGTTCTTGAATAGAGATTTGCATGAGGAGGTGTATGTATCGCAGCCTCGTGGTTTTGTTCAAAGAGGGCAGGAAAACAAAGTGTGCAGGTTAAAAAAGGCTTTATATGGTTTAAAGTAAGCTCCACGAGCTTGGTATGAAAAGATACATGCATATTTGACTGCACATGGGTTTCAGAATAGTCCAACAGAAAGCACTTTGTATGCTAAACGTGTGGATGGTGTACATCTAATCATTGCTCTCTATGTCGATGACATGCTGCTCACAGGACCAAATGAGAGTCATATTGCTGATTTTAAGGCTGATTTGAATGCCTCTTTTGAGATGTCAGATTTGGGGCATTTGCATCATTATTTGGGGATACAATTTAAGCAGTGTGATGGAGGTATTGCATTGTGTCAGACAAAGTATATTGAGACATTGTTGTGAAGATTTGGCCTTGAAGACTGCAAGCCTATTGCTACTCCAATGGAGACAGGTTTGAAGTTGAGTCTTCATGATGCTGGAGATCACTTTGATGTCACACTCTATCAAACAGCTGTTGGTTGCCTCATTTATGTATGCATTACGAGGCCAGACATTCAATTTGTAGTCTCACAGGTGAGCAGGTTTATGCATAGCCTAGGGTCTCAGCATTGGAAGGCAGTTAAACGCATCTTTCGCTACTTGAGTGGCACCATACATCTTGGGTTGTTTTATCCCAAGGGGGGATCGTTGCCACCAGATTTACATGCTTTTTTGGACTCAGATTGGGCTGGTTGCTATGACATAAGAGTGTCCACAAGTGGTTTTTGTTTCATGCTCGGTAGCTCATGCATATCTTGGTTAAGCAAGAAGCAACCTACTGTGGCCACTTCTAGTTGTGAAGCTGAGTACAGGGCAGCTTTCACAGCTACGGTTGAGTGTGTGTGGCTCAGACGGCTTATGGCTGACTTGGGTGTTGGACAGGAGTCTGCCATCTCTATCTTCACTGACAGTCAGAGCGCATTGGCAGTTGTGAGAAACCCAGTTTTTCATGCTCGCACAAAGCACATTGAGGTGCATTATCACTATGTCAGGGAGAGACTCTCAGCAGGAGAGATCAGCTTGGCCTATGTGCCAACACAGGACAACCTCGCCGATCTTTTCACAAAGGCGCTTCCTCGTGAGAAGTTCGAAGCTTTCCGCAAAGCTTTGGGCTTGCTCCCCTTTGTGGACTGATCTACTTTGGGCATGGCACTCCCCTATACATGAGTGCCAGCTCTCGTTCACACCATCACTCCCAGGGGGGATTTGTTGCCATATATATATATAGGCAGTGATGTGTGTGAACACACTTAGGACCGCTGGGGCACTTTTTCCCTCGGTTTTTTTCCCCTGCTTGTATATACGCCCATCCTTCTAGGGCTAACTTATCTTTTGTACATTGACACAATCTAATACATAGTGTGTTGTGTGCATTCTTGCTTCTTCTTCTCCAAGCTTTGTGTGCTTTCCTGCAACCCTAATTCCAACATCAGCAAAACATTGAAACATGTTGCTCACATGGAGCAAGAAGACCTGACGGACAAGCTCATGGCCCCAGCCATGAAAGAAGAAGAATATCTCTTTCCAAGAAGAAGATCCTGTTGATCTCACCTGATGGGAGTGTTATGGTGTTGGATTTTTGCAACTGCTCCAGTTGCTCCACTACCTTGAAGTTGTGTTGGAGCTCCTTCCAGGGCATCTCTACAAAATCCTCCTAGGGTAGCTCTGCAAACTCCTTCAACCCCATCTTATGTAGCCATTGGGCATGTTTGTCCATTTCCTTGTACAAGGTGGATGAGAGGAGGTAAAATTCCACCATTTTCTCTACGTCACTAGGGTTGAGAGATAATAGGCAAGAGTGGAAGCAAAGCTTAGAAAGAGTGTAGCTTAGAGCACACAGGGTAGCAATAAGTTTTTGCATAGTGGTTTTTGAATTAGGCTTCCGAAAATGGAGAGGTATTGTCGTGGTGCACGCCTCCCCTGGGTATGGCCATAATGAAATCTCCATGATTTTCCCAAATCACTTTCATAATCTGGCCATGAGTGACTGTTGCACCTTTTGTGAGGTCATTAATGGTTGGGTTGGGAATAGGTGACGGTGACATGACACGTTTCTGTTTCCATTCATGCACCCTTTTTTGGGGTGGCAACTTCGATTTTCCCGCCACCTCCATGCTGCCGCCGCCAGTTGGCTCCTCTATTTCTCTGCATACTGAAATCATATTTACATAATTTTGGATTTTGTTTTCTTCTATTTCTGTTTACTCTAGAATCCTATCCTAATTCTCAATCCTAATAGAACTTGGACTCTTCCTCTTGGGCACCTCTAGATCGTGATTGAGTTCTACCAACACCGAACGAGATTTTTGAGTGGACCAAAATAACAGAGCGAACCTATCAAAATGACACACGATCAACCAAGATACGAGGGTACTTTATCACTATGTAACAAAACCGAAAACAAAGATAAAGACAAGTTGCACCTATAGCCACTAATGAAGATTTTTCATTCACAACAAAAGATTGCAGTATACAATTTAGTTTCTTATTTTTGAATGCATTGCACATAAAAGACCCTCGATATATTTGTAGCTTATGTGAGTTTAATATCAAAAGACTAATAATCAACCAAGATACTAGGAAAAAAGATCACCTCGCAACAAAATCAAAACACAAATATAAGAGCTAATTTGAATGACTAAGATGAGTCACACTCATCAATGATGAATATGTTGCACCGTAGTCAATGTTGTTGGACATCCTTCTCACACCGTTCATCATCTATCATTGATCTAGTGATTGCTTTAGCATACGTCAACAACACACTTTTCCAAGAAACCAAAAGATACGTTAGCTTTAAGAAATCACCACTCTCAAGACAAACTGATAGCATCAAAACTAGAACCGTGTCATATATGTCCATGATATGTCAAAACATACACCACATCAAAAACTCCTAGCAATCAAAACCCTATCATAAAAATCCATAAGTAGCAAGAAACATGTAGCTAGTGAAGGTGAAGGAATCATCGAATGGGTTTGCACCTGCATTTTTGTCTACATCCTCATCTCCAAAAGATGTAGAATCATCCTCCCTAGGCCGCTTCCTAGTGCGAAGCAGAGGCTGAACATAAGAAGTCATAAGTCTCTCATCCATGTCAATGGTGGATGCACAAACATGCCCTATAAGCAAACATGGCTTAACAATGAGAGCTCTGCCACATCCCAACTCAAGGAAAATACCCCCTCGTCAGCACAATAACTCCAGAAAATAACTAAGAAAGCTTTGGCTCAAGACTCCCTCGCCGCTATGCCTCTCATGAGGGAGCCAATGCCATGTATGCATCTGGCATATAGTGATGCAACACCATGTCTACAAGCTGCATGCGTAAGAGTAACTAATCAAAGCCTAGGAAGACTATCACCAATGTAAGATGGCGGATGCATCTCACAATGATACACCATCAAAAGCACAGAAGTGTCACACTGAAACGTCAAGCAACATAATGAATATTAGCATGACTACAACTAACACATTTTTAACAAAACATGCGAACAAGCACACACCAATCTTACCACGATACATAACCCAACAGTCTCAAGCTAGCCATATGCATTGGTGAATCACAACAACGCGACGTACTATCACCAAGTGTGAAACTCGACACTACGCGGCAAAGTGAGGGGAGCAATGATTCATGTAAACATAATATCAAATACACTCAATTTCTAAACAAAAGTTGTAGATGTACTCCCAATGGTGCAATAATAAGCAACCAATCGGGGTCTGATAGTGTCAAAGTAGAAAGGGCCACACCATAACGCACATGGTCCTTTGCACCCCTCCAAATGGGATGTCCAAGAAGATGAAATCTGCAGCCTACTGGCCTCCCCTTCCTAATGTACTCTTTGCCCTCTAGCTTAGTTTTGATTGTATGCTCATGTACCAGCGCCCACCCAAGGTTTCTCACTTCGGATGCAAAATTGCGGCCTATAGCAATGTAGTCGGCGGCTATCGCTATGCACTTGGCATCTCTAAGAAGTGGTAGATCACCATATGCAAGCTCTAACACAAATACAAAAGGAGAGGACTTTTTGACAACGATGGGGCCTTTAAGTCCTACATAAAAACCAAATAACCTAGATTTAAAACATAGTACAAGACCCCAAAGAATTGAAACACAATCACATAAAACACATAGTAATACAATAAATCATGATAGCAATACCATGTGGAGGTGGCACATACTCTGACACATCATCGATGTGCTGCTCTGTAAAAGACGAAGAAGGGCAAGCTTCACCTTGCCCCCCAAGACCTTGAAAGCACACACATCATCCTTTTGAACATACAGCCAACACCAAAATAAGAAACAAGAAACCTCACAAAATAAGAATTTATAAAACCTATATCTCAAGGAGTCCGTATCCTTGTAGGCTCTTTAATAGAGTCATTGTGCTTCATTTGGTCATGAAGATCCCTCTCTCTCAACAAGAACATGCCCCATCACCATATCTATCCACCATGGGCAGCTATCTAGCTCCCAACGAGAGAGGTCGTGCATGGGTGGTGGATAAATACACTCCTCCTTGTTGTTGTGAGAAAGAGCCATTTTCTTGCTCTAACATGAACCGCGGGAATGTGGCTCTTTTCTTTCAACCACAAAAAGAATTTGCATAATATGAAGAACAATCCACTAAGTTGCCATAAAGATGCACATGACTCATTAGGTTGCCATGGCAAAAAAATGTATCTAAACTAGCCTTTGAGCCACTTTTTGAATGAGGTCAAGCTTCTTAAGAGCTCTCAATTCAAGGCTCTTTTCCTTTGTCTCAATTCGACCTTCAATAGGAGAAATGTGCTTCCTAGCCTCAAGCTTCGTCTCTTCAAAATAGTCAAACATAGGGCAATGTTGTGGAATAATAATTCCTCTAGGGCACATTGACATAATCACCTAGAACATATTGTGCTCTCTGATACACTTTATCAAGCAAGCCCACTCTTCGTAACCAACCACATCAAATGCAAAACTCATTAGAAATTGGAAATATATAAGCAATGATTTTCGAACACACTTTAATGATTAAGGCACTTACTTTCTAAATAGGTGATCCCCACGAGTAACCTGTTAACCCATTCCCAGGGTTAATAAGAGCTACTGCCATTATCTTATATCAAGGAGTCAAGGTAGATACACCAAAAGGTCATACATTCAAGATATGAAGCAATGGTGTCCAAATCTACAACTTGGACGGGCACCCGTAATGGTCCTATGGAATACTTATGGCAATTCCCGCTTCAAGCGCATGTGGTAGTAAGTTAGGATGAAGTCCCAAGTGATGTACTTCATGGATATATTATGAGAGTAGTCATTATAATAGCATTAGGCCTCTTATGAGCCTAAAGTGCCCGATCAGCACCACAGTTTAAGTGAGCGTGAACACTTATGGCCATGTATATAAGTGAATATCTCTCATAATACAAAGAACTCTCCCATTGTGCAATAGAGTCTTGCTCTTGCTAATCCTCTTGCTAATCTCTCTCTAATCCATGCTAGTGAGTGTGTGTGAGTGAAGTGAGGTGAGAGGAGGGACAGGTACACGTAGTGCAAGACGGTGGTGTGACAACGCTCGGCGGGAGGCGCGGTGGAATTGTTTCTGGAGGAGTTGTAGAGCTTAGAGACATCAAAGGTTATGAGCTCGGCGATTGGAAAGATCCTCACAATAGTTGCAGTTCACTAGGTAATCTTCTTGTTGGATGTGTTTTAAGGGGGGTTTGGGTGAGCCATAACATTTTTGGCGCCGCTTCTGGAGCCAAACCTTGGATTTTTCTATTGTTTGCTCTCTAATCTATGTATTACCCATTGTCTTTAGTAATGGTTTCCCATGAAAAAGATGTGGTTTTGATGGAGATTTGTGTGTGATTTTGTGAGAAATAGCTCTGCTTTTTGTTTTTTGAAAGAATTATTTTTATTTTTATTTTTTGCTTAAAGGTGTTGTTTTGTTAGTTTTAATCTAGTTTTTTATGTTTGTTAAGTGTGCACATAGAGTGTGCTAGGTCCAGTTTGCATCCATTGCATCAAACAATGCAATGCATTGCAATTTTATGATTTTTAGCTCTCTTTAGAGTTATAGAGCTAAAATCATTAATTTTTGCTTGATTTGTGTGTTTTTTGTTTGATTTGTATATATTAGAGTGTTAGCAAGTATTAGGAGTAGCTTAATTATTTAAAAAAATCTCAAAAAATCTTGAAATCGACTAATCTTCTTTAATTTATTGGTTTTTGACATTAAGGGGTGATTAATCCAATTCAAGAGGTAAAAAAACTAGAAAGTGTTTTTTGGGATCAAAATTGATCATGTAAGAGGTCGAAATTAGTGTTTTTGAGTGATTTGAGAGTATTTAGATGCATCAAAACACCTAATTACATCCATTTCTTCATCAATTGGAGGAATTTTCCTCCCTTTTGCTTAATTTTGCATAAAGAGAAGAGTCTAAAATCAAGAGTTTAATTAATCTCTAATTATGAACTAAGTTACACATTAGTTGAGGCACATAGCTTATTAATTTCATGCCCTATCCAATGATGTGCTCAATGGTGTGAATTAATTTAGTGATTAGTGGTTAATTAGAGCTCTTATTTAGTACAAAAGAGGGAAAGATTAGAAGGATTAATCTTTGATGTGCCCTTAGCGCCTAAGCAAATCAAGGCAAATGATTACTCGTTTGACCCAAAGAAGGGTGCACCAGGCTGCTTTAAGGTTGTAACGGGCTGTAAAAAAAACTAAAAAGCAAAAAAAAAACATGTGTGCTTGCTTATTAAGGAGCAACTGACAACGTTAAGATATGGCAACGATAGAGGGATTAAGTGCGCCCACACTCATATTGAATCTAATGGCTAATATCTTCGAGCCATTACAATCCATTTCCCAAATGCAACTCCTAATACCATTTTCCATGTCGACAACAAGCGTGTCATCAGGTTTTGCACCCCCTATCACAACAACAATCCCTTCGAGATTTGGCCTCTCGCACATGTCGCATTCTTTTGCGAACCTATGTGCGTATTTTAACGCAGTCAACTCACCACACAAACCTGCCTAGAACACCTTCTGCCTTGTTACTTCTCCAAAAAAAATGCCCACCGCTTATGCTTTGGTGCGCTTCTGCCACCAGCATAGCCTATTGCTCATGTTCGGGGACACATCTTCTCAATATCTGATCAATGCCCATCTTCTCAATATCTGATCAATGCCCATCTTGTAGAGCTGCCCAACTACCACCATGAATGACTTGCTCCTCCAGAGAGTCAGCTTCTTTCTCTGATCACTGGACATGTACTCTGGAAAGGACAAGCTAGACATGAATTGTAGCATTTTATTGTACTAACTGGGTTTCTCTCCTTTTGTGAGGGAGAGCTACGCATTTGGGATATCATCTTCCACCCCCTCTGGCTCTTCTCCTATTTCCAGTCTTGACAGGAAGTCTACTATATTGCATGCTTATTCCTGAGTGTGCCTTATGTTGAACTAGAACTCATGTAACAAGAGAATCCAGGTCTAGTTTGTTTATTTATTAGGTATAGGAGAGCTTTGTGATCTACATGAAATTCAAACATTTTTCCCAACAGGTAGTGCCTAAACTTCTTGATGTAGTAGATCATTCCAAGTGACTCCTTTTTTGTAGTGGATAAATTCCTCCCGGCCTAGAGAGCCTCATAATTGCATAGTAGACTAGTCTATACCAGCCCTCTTGTCTGCATCAGAGCACTACCAATGGCAGCATCATAGGCATCGAGATAAACACATGGAATACCAAGTCATAGTCTAGCTACTAGAGAATGGGAGCTGACAGTATTCTCTTGAGATTTCGGAATGCCTCTTTGATAGGATCTAGACCAGACATATTCTGCATCTTTCACCCATTAGCTTGTATAGGGGCACTGCCACATTCACCCGAAATGTCATGAATTTGCTATGCCACTTAATTAGCCCTAGAAATCTTACAAGTTATTTGGTGTTCTTGAGTGGCTAAAGCCTTACAATGATTTGCGACCTTGGTTGGGTCCATAAACAACCTTATGAATGTGGTCAAATACTCATAGAATATTTCCTGAACCATCCTTTGGAATGTAGTAGGAGCATTTTTTAGCTTGAACATTATTACATTGGAGGCAAATGTCCCCCATTCTATCACAAAGGTTATTTTCTCTTTATCTTCTAGGATCATTCAAACTTGGTTGTACCCATTAAACCCATCCAGAAAAAAGGAGTATGTCTCGTGCCTGGCTACCGCATCCAACAAGGAATCTATGAATAGTTAGCAGAACAAATCCAATATGGTGGAGGCATTCAGCTGCTGGTAGTCAATGTAGACCCTCAGCTTCCCATTTTTCTTTGAGACAATGACTATTGGTGAAAGCCATTCTACCATGTCCACAAGATAGATAAACCTAACTCTCAGTAGTTTTTGTCGATTTTCTCCTTCACTTGTTTTGCGTAGTTGGGGTTCTTTCTATATATACTCTGCCAAATCAGGATTGCATCCTCTTTTAAGTTGATTTTTGTGTTAGTAGAAGCTAGGACCAATCCCCTTCATATCTGAGCAATTCTAGGTGAACACATCTTTGTAGAAATTTAGCGATTCTAGGAGCCTTCCCCTTTGAATTCCTGATTTATCTAAGCAATGATTCTTGTTATTTTTGGCTCTTGGTCGTCCGCCAGGTCCACTTCTTCCAGTTCGTCTTCCTAGACTCTGACGTTCCTCTTATTAAGTTGGGCTTTTTCTTACTTAAGGGCTAGCATTGCTTTTTCCTACTCAGCCTGCAGTTCTGCCACATTGTTCTAAGTGTCCTCCCCCTCTTCCTCTGCACTTTCTTCATTTATTAGCACTTCAGGATGAGCCACCAGGACTTTTGGATCGTATCTTTGTACAATACTTTCTATGTCCACTTCAAATAGTGACAAAAGATCTGGATTCTTGTTCATGATCTACTCTTCTTCGTCGTCTTCTACCCCTGCTAGGTAGTTTAGGTCCTCTACGTGCATTGGTTGGCTTGCCAAGTTTAGCTTGCCTTTTCCTACAAACCGAAATGCAGACTTTGTTTTTTCCTCTCTTGATTGTGATCTTGTCCATATCCCAGTTGTGCTTTATCCTTCCACTCTTGAGCCACGGTCTTCCTAGGAGCATGGGATATATACCTGCTATCTCAGTCATCTTGAGAACTATGAACATGGCAGTGAACATGCATCTTGCCACTCTATTTGTTATCCTCTGATTATACCAACACATCGGATGCTTCTCTGGTCAACCATGCGGTTATGGAACGGAGTTGGCTGCATGTCAATAATTCCTATCTTTTTAGCCAGACTATCTGATATTATATTTACTCCTGACCCTCCATCCAAAATGACCCTTGTCACTACCTCTAATCTTGATGGTCACTCTTGGAACTGACGTATCACAGTCCTGGACTATTTTCACATTCTCGCATATTCAGCTATCGGGTTTCCCACTTCTTGCAAAGGGAATTTGCACTAGATTCTCATTTGGCACTATGCCTTGAAGTAGCTTTTGCCTACAATTGGGAACCATATTCAACATTTGATCGAGTGTGATGTTCAATTTCATCTTGCTGAGGTCCTCCCACCATAGGTCGTATTCCTTCCTGCTACTATCAATTGGCATACCTTGGTTTTTGTACATCCTTCCTTCTTTCTCTTTTGCTTCCCTTTCTTGTTCCTGACTTCACTTTGTTAGTTTTTCGGTCTAGATTCCTTCCAAATTTTTGTCCTTTTCTTCTCTCAAAGACACTTTTGCTCCTCTTGGTTACGATTGGCTGCAGTTGGTAGTTTCGCATCAGCTTCTTTCGTGTGCCATTCTCCTCTCTTTTCTTGACTAGGTGTTTCCTGTCTAGATTTTCCTCAAGATACTCTCCCAAGGGCGAGCTTTCGTGCATTGTCCTCACCATCCGTTATGCACTCTGCACTAACTTGGTGATTTGTTCTTAGACCCTTTGCTACCTTGCCCATTGTTCCAGCTTCTTTTTTTGTTCTGGCTCGACATTCCTACTTGTCAACGTCTTGACAAGTCCTTGTGATGTCACAGCCATCACCTTTGGTGGTTTCTCTTGATCTGTTCCTGCCCCATGGCCTACTTTTCCATGTTCATAGTAGCATCATCTCCTTTTGGGTTTGCCTCCCTTTTTGTGGCCTTGCCTCTTGTAGTTCCTGTTGATGGTGCTGAAAGATGGTGCAATCATTTTGTCTATGTGTTAGACCATTGCAGTAAAAGCAGGCTGCCCTTGGTTCAAATCGACCACCTCCTCTTCCATAAGGTCTGTTGACTTGAGGTTCTGCGACCTGGTTAACGAATGGAGCTTGCTGCTACTACCTTTCCATCACCCTCAGATTTCTATTCTGGGTATTATAGTAACACATCTCTACAGTGTGATTGTTGACTTGAGGTGTCCTGTGGCTAGATCTTGTTGCTATTGCCTTTCCAACACCCTTGGATTTCTACTCTGGGTATTATAGTAACACGTCTCTACAATGTGATTGAGTGTTAAGTGACCCTAGCCGTTTCCACAATCTTTAACTTGGCGAGAGCCATCTTGCTTCTCTCATTGTAGCTAGTTACATCCAAGTATTCCTCCATTGCCTCAATCCACTTTTTTCACTACTTCACCTAACTGCTCCCCTTCACCCTTGAAGGGACCAGGTTGGGATCTGTGTAGGGCTTTTTGAACATCCGGATCTAACTCTTCGTCATCGGTTAGAGGATCCGGTTGCCTTGCACGGGCCGCGTGTCTCATGATTCTGACAAAACGAGATTTTCGTCAACTTAGCTTTGACAACAGATTTATGATTATTTAATTTTTATGATTTATTCTTTAAACAGATAATTATTTCATCATACTTCTTGAACAAGATTAACCATATTTACAATCATGAAAACAATCTTGTATGGAATTAATTCATGTATAAACTTTTTATATATATCTTATCTTTGGCATTATTGTATTGTGGAAAAAGACTGTTTTAACAAACCTTGTGAAAAGGGCCTTAATTAAGGAACATGTTTATTTATGTCAAACAGTGTGGTAGGATTAATTAGAAAATAAATTAACGCATGAGTAGGGTGGAAAGTGGGAGGATGGAATGCCCTGACGGTACCATCCTACGGACGGGTGGACCCGTTTAGTCGGGTAGCTTTCTAACAGAGTAAGTGAAAGCCCTACACTAGTTGAATAGGTTCTTGAGCAATTCTATTCTAGAAGACTAGGTCAGCGGGCTGTGCCTTGCATGGATGAGGAAAAAAGTGTTGCCTCTAGAAATCAAGTCTAGTAGTTGCCTAATTTATGATCAATTACCCTAAGGGTGATTTGATTTTTAGAAGATCACGCTCCCCCTGCGGGATAGGAGTAGTTCTTACCTATGAATCGTATCCTTGAATCTCTACTCGGTCAAGGTGTCGATGAATAGGAAATTTTCTCCAAGTTAAGACTTAGTGGACTATCTTAAGTGTTTCTCCTATTTTAGAAGGGAGGAATCTTACAACAACAAAGGCAAAGGCGTCGATGTGGACGTGGAAGATGATGTCCTAGTTGGGGGACCTCAGAATAGGATCACTTGCCAAGGCTTTCTTTAGGGTGGTATAAGCATGTTGGGATTCCTCTGTCCCACTCAAAGAGGATCAAGAGTCCATAAGGGGGCAAACTATATCGGCATACATGAAAATGAAACACTTATAATAGCCAATGTGTCCCATGAAGTGTTGGACTCCCTTAAAGTTGGTTGGTGGGGGTAGCTCAATGAGCCACACCTTACTATCATCATTGGAGATTCCTTGTTTGGAGACAATGTGTCCCAAGATAACTCCATGCCTATCCTAGAACTGGCATTTGAGAGGGTTCAATGAAATACGATACAGTCTGCATCTTTCTAGCATCTTGTGTAAACACTCGAGGTGTGATTTTCACATGGAATTGGCATAGAGGTCATCCATAAAGACCTCAAGGAATTTCTAAAGATACTCCTTCTAGGCCCTGCACATCAGACGTTGGAAGGTTCCAGGGGCATTGGTTAGCCCAAAAGACATGACATGATATGCATAAGTTTCCTATTCAATAGCAAAGGCCATTTGCATTGATCCTTGGGGTTAATCAATACCTCATTGTAGCTAGAGAATCCATACAAGAAGATGTTGGCTTTCTTCCCCCTGCCACTTGTTCGAGAACATGCTTTATGAAGGGTAAGGGATAGTGATCCTATATAGTGGTGACATTGACTTTTTTGAGGTCCACGCACACTTGTACCTTCCCATTCTTTTTTGTAAGATTCCTCCCTCTAGCTTTTGAGGTGTACAGGTGTAAGAACCTCCCCTTCTGATCTTGTAATTATTTCCCTCTCTGAAATAGAATAAAGATCGTGTTTTACCCCGTTTTGGCCTCCTGGAGAGAGAAAATGTCTAGAGAGAGTAATCCAAAATTGAGATATTTTTGGATATAAAAATCCTCCTAGTGTCTGAAATGGTTTCCTCTGAAATAGAAATTCAAAAAGAACTTTCCAATGTGCAATTGGAATTAATTGAAAATGTGTATAAAGGACCTTAGCCTAAGGGTCTAGATTTTCAAAAAAATTTAGATTATGGTCCAATTAAGGTTCTTATGGGCCAATAGGATTAATCCAAGTGTGGGGAGGAGATAAATCCAATGAATAAAAGAAAATACCCAAAAATGAGTAAATGTCCACATAAGATGAAGAGTTGACTAAGTACAAGGTTTTAGTTAAAAACTATGAGATATTACTAAAAAATGAGATATTGTGGTATAATGATATATTTTTGACACCTTGGTAAGGAGGGGGAGAGACTTCAAGGAGGCTCCTATTTCACACATGTGGTGGAGTTTTTAAATTAAAAAAATTGTGATATTTTTATCTCTCCTCTCTCCTAGATCAAACCAAATCAAAAGGGAGCCAAACTAGGTCCAAATCTTGTCCAAATTCAGCCAAACTAAACCTGAAAAATTCTAGAACCCACCTATAAATAGATCCTTAGTCTTTTGTAAAAAAATATGTGAACTATACCATGCTAGTATTACATTAAAATAATGATATTTTTTTATTATCCCTTAAAAATCCTCTACTTTTGGAGAGAGTGGGGCCTCTCTCTCTCTTCAACCATCCTTGGAGCTTTCCTTTCAACCCACTAACCAATTGATTGGTTGGGGGCTTCTTTTAAGATAGAGATGCAAGCAAAAACAAGAGGTAAAGTGTAATTTTATGGTTTTTCTCTTTTAAGATAGAGAAGCAAGCAAAAACAAGAGGTAAAGTGTAATTTTATGGTTTTTCTCTACTTCTCAACCCCTCTGAAGCTTGAGAAGTTTCTAATGAAGTGTTTATAATGCAAATCAAGCTTTTCTTAAGAGTTGTAATGAATAATTAAGAAAAGTTTATCTTTATGCTATATATATATCTCTCTCTCCCCAAAAGAATGGTCATTCCTATGACCAATTCAAATGATGCTTCTCATTAATAAATTCTCAATTCACAAATCAAACTCTAGGCTTGTGAAGCTAGAGGTTAAGAAAGTGGCTTTTATACTTTTATGCTTCTAAAATTATGATATTCTTATGATTTAAATCCATAAATTGGATTTAAGTTTAGAAGATAGTTATACTATCATAATTGTATTACTAAGTTTATTCTTTTCAAAAATATTGAAAATAATGAGTAATAGTAGCGGAGCTATGGCAAAATTTTTAAGAAATTGATACATAATTCATTCTTATGCATAACGTGAAAAGAGGACTTCCTACCATATTCTAGGATTGAATATCCGAGGCTAAAAGAATGATTTTCATCACATTCAATGGAAAAACTAATTTTTAAGGTTTATGTATAATTAAATAATTAAGAAAAGAGAAATTATGGTAATTTTATTTAAATGATAAAAGGAGAATTCCCATGACATTTGGAATTCAATCATTTAGATAAATTTATTTTATGAGAAATATTTAAATGGTAAAAGAGGAATTCCCATGATATTTGAAATTCAATCATTTAAATAGTAAAAGTGAAATTCTTGGCATATTGAATTAATGGATATTTTTATTAAAGAAAATAAGATTTTGAGATAAATTTATTTGATGATAAAAGATGAATTCCCATGACATTTAGAATTCAAGCAATTAAATGTAAAAAGAGGAATTTCCATGATATTTGAGATCCAAGAAATTAAATGGAAAAAAGAGAAATTTTTAGTATAATTCAATTAATAAATATTTATCAAAAGTGAAAATATGGGTAGAATTGATTTTTGTAAATCCCATGAATTCTTTTATTTAAGAGGAATATTGAATATAATTCATTTGAGAAATTGAGAAAGAATATGGAAATAGTCGTCCGAGAAAAAGAACCTTTATCTAAGCCAAACAATTGGCAAAAATTTAGAAAAAATCCCATTATCGGTATCGAAGAAGGAAAAGCTATTAAATGGAAATAAGATGTGATAGGATGTAAATGGGATGTGATAGGATGTGAATAGATGTGATAAGATGTAAATGGGATGCGATAGGATGTGAATGGATGTGATAAGATGTGAATGGGATGTGATAGGATGTGGTGTGATGTAAATGGATGTGGAGGTGTATGTGAAAGAATGTGATGTAAATAGATGTGGATGTGTATGTGAAAGAATGTGATGTAAATAGATGTGGATGTGTATGTGAAGTGGATGTGGATGAGATGTGATGTGATTCCTCAACCTGAATAACAAATAAGCCTCTACTTCAATCCCTTGTAATCATTCTATGTTTCTGAATACAAGAAACTATTATTTTTCCTTGTTTGGCCTAGTGAGATAAAAATTTCTAGAGAGTGGTAAATCAATATTGGGATATTTTTGGATAAATAAATTCTACAAATATCAAAAAATGTTTCCCTTAAAAAGAAAATCAAAATAGATTTCCTAAGCTGCAATTGGAATTAATTAAAAATGATTTAGAAGACCTTCGCCTAAGGGTCAAGATTTTTTTTAAAATTTTGGATTACCTATGGACCAATAAGATTAATCCAAGTGTTGGGATAAGATAAATCCAAAGAATAAAAGAAAATACCCAAAAATGAGTAAATGCCCACATAAGATGAAGAGTTGTCTAAGTACTAGATTTAGTTAAAAACTATGAAGTATTAATAAAAAAATGAGATATTTTGGAGTAATCATTCATTTTTGACACATTAGTAAGGAGAAGGGGACCCTTCAAGGAGGCGCCTATTTCACATGTGTGGATGAGTTTTAAACTCAAAAATAATAGGATATTTTTATCTCTCCTCTCTCCTAGATCAAACCAAAGAAAAAAGGGAGCCAAACTGGTCCAAAACTTATCCAAATTCAGCCAAACTGAAGCTGGAAAATTCTAGAACTCAGTTGGACTCAGTTAGTGGCCTCCCTCACCTATAAATAGACCCTCATTCTTTTGTATTCTCATCTATGAACTAAACTATGCCGGTATTACTCTAAGATAAGCTTATTTTCTATTATTCTCTAAAAATCCTCTACAAATTGAAGAGATTGGAGCTTCTCTCTCTCTTCAATCTTCCTTGGAGACTTCATCAACATACCAAACCAATTGATTGGTCGGGGGCCTCTACTTTGATCAAAGAATCAAGCAATCTATAAGGTAAAATGTGGTTTATGGTCTTTTTTCTTTAATCTCCAAACGTTTCTCTCTTCTCAACCCCTCTCAAGCTTGAGAAGCATTCAATTGAATGGCTTTTGAATACAATTGAAGTTCTTTAATGAAATTGTAATGATAAAACACATAAATTTCTATTTATGCTTAAATTATAATGTTTTTTAAAGCATTTCTCTCTATCTCTCCAAAGAATGGTCATTCCTATGACCTATTCTATATTCAAATGAAACTTCTCATGAAGTAATTCTAGGGGGCCTGGGAACTCTTTTCCTCGGTACTCGGGCAAAAACACAACCAAATCTTTATAAAGGAATCCCACCAATACAGTGGTCCGTTACTAGTGCTAGGGTTAGCTTCACGTGCTTTCCCTATTGTCCCTGTTTTCTCAGCAAAGACAATCCTTATACATGTGGTCTCAAAGCAAGGACGAAAGGACGGTGTACCAATAAAGGCTGTAGATCAGTGGCCTGCATGGCTCTGGGAGAAAGGTACGGTGTGGTTATTAACAGGGAAAGGAGTGGTACGCATGTACTGTATCTGGTCAGGGGCAGCATGGGTGTCCACGTAGCGGTACGTGTGGACCACACAGTAGGCGGCCATCCTTTGGTTCTTGTGTGGCCATCATATGGGCACCCTGGTAAGTGTGTACGGTCTAAATTTTTGGGGCGGGGTCCCCAAATTTGGGGCGCTAGCCTCGATTTGCATGCCAGACCACCTCGGGGGGTGATTTTTTTTTAATAAATCCGGGATGTTCTCTTGGTTGTTGAGGTGCAGACCATTCGTCGATCCGACGCCCGATCATGCATTTATTAAGGTTTAAAAGTTGTCGCTTTTTAACTAATAAAGATTGAAATTTACGTATAAGCTTAATCCGGTGTCTGTTTTAGATGCTATAAAATCCTATGTTAGGGTAAAATCACACGCAAATTCTAAATTTTGGCTGAGAATTTGAAGATTGTAAGTAGAAATGACTCATTTAATAAAAACATTGATTTTTATACCATAAGAACTCATAAATTTATATATTACATGGACATTTCTTTATTAGTGAAGATGGGTATGTTACATCCTTCCCCCCTTATTAAAGAAATCGAGATGTCCTCATCTCATTCATGAATTGGGGATAATCAAGTTGCATCCTCTTCAGGGTAATCTTTCCACTGTACTAGATGTTCTACAAGAGTTCTATTTCGGAGTTGCCTTTCCCTAGAATCTATGATGCTACTGGGCTGTAATTCAAGGACTCCTTGAGTAGGGATTACAACTTGTTCATCATCAAGAATATGATCGAGACTGGGTACATAAGGTTTTAACAAACTACATGAAATACATTGTGGACTTTGATATGGACTGGGAGTTGGAGTTTATAGGCATTTTTACCTAGACACTTGATAAACTGTATAGGGACCACAATACCTAGGGCTGAGCTTCTTATATTTCCCAAGTGATAGAGAACTTCGTTTGGGTCGCACTCATAGAAGAACTTTGTCTCCTTCCTTGAAGATCCTTTCAGACCTCTTGGTGTCAGCATAATGCTTTTGTCGATCTTGGGCAGCTTTAATATCCTTTTGGATTGCCTTGGTTTGTTCCTCCATCTCTTTGAGCATTTTTCTGGATGCCTCAACTCTTATGGTCGGATCAGAGAAATTCCTAATGGCAAGACTCTAAAGTGGCCATGAGCTCGCTCATTACCCAGCTCAAAATCAAGGTTTCCTATAGAGTGGCGAGATACTACTTCTTTCCCACTGGCTAACTCTACAGTTATTCTTCTAGCTGTTTTTTGACCCAAGTTTAATTTTTGCAAACACCTAGGAGAAAGAAATGAATGGGTACTACCACAATCAATCAAAAGCTCGAATGGTTTTCCGTGTGATGAGTGGCTGGGGTTTGGATTACACCAAATTGTTTATTCGGACGGTGGTGTTCTACTATCGCATGGACGGTGGCGCGCTCTTCTTCAGCTATTTCCAAGGTCAGTTCTTCACTTATAATACAGGCACGGCCTTGATTTCCTCTGCCACCTTGGGGAAATGATGTTGCCATCTTAGGACAGTTGGCCCTAAAGTGTTCCGGCTCATTGCACTCAAAACATGGAGGGTTTTCTTTGGAAGAAGTAGCATACGAGCGGGGGACAAAAGAGTTGCTTTGTCACCCTCTGTTGTAGTAGGGAAATTTTGTTGGGGTTTCTTGTAGGGTTGATCTTTAAGATTTGCCTGTGTAAGATCTCTTTTGAGGCTTAGGTTTGTTAGTCCTCAATTCTTTCACAAGGGGCTTTGCTCGTATGACAGCATCCTATAATGAGCTTGGCCTCATTGCTTCAAGGTGGGAATCTATGGGTTCATTTAACCCTTGGCAAAAATGAGCCACTTGCTGGGAAGTAGTCATAGCTGGGGCATACTTTCGAAGAGTGATAAATTTGGAATAGTAGTCCTCAAGAGTTAAGCTACACTGCCTAAGACAAAAAAACTCATTCATCTTCATGGATTCATGGGATGGGGGAAGATATCTTTCCTTCACGGCCTGCTTGATGTCTTCCCATGTTTGAGAATGCTCGGTTACTCCCTTGTCACGACACCACTGTTTCCACCACAGTTTAGCATCTTGGATGAGGCGAAACCGTGCAAGCATAGACTAATTTGCTACTCCAGTACCGGCGGCAAAGAAATAATTGTCCATCACTTCAATCAAGACTTCAGCATCCTTCTCAATCTTTGAACCTTCTCCTTTAAAGGAGGGAGGTTGCATTTGCTTGAGCAAGAGCTTCTTCTCATGGATATCAGTGTAAAGCACATTGGGAAGTGGAGGGTGATTGTTCTGGCCATCATTTTTGCAAAAACAATTTTAAGATTACAAGATTCATACTTGCACAACGCTTATTTTGGAGAGTAAAACATTGAAATCATTTTATTTCCAAATATTTACAAGGATGAGTTTTATTACAAAGATCTGACACTAATATAATTAGTCTTATTTGCCATCAAGGGAAATTTCTAAGCTTGACTATGACATAAGTGTAGAGCGGTCCACATAGGTGAAATATGAGGGTTCCGCTGTAGTTTCTAAGACTCTCTAAAAATTGATGGTAAGGGTGGTAGACTCTGGATTGGGGTAGATCCCAACACAGCTACTCTGTCAACAGGTAAGACTTGTATCACTTGATCATACACCCAGCGATCCTGAGGTATGCGAATCCCATCTATAGTCATAGAGGTGTCGGCCCTAGGGGTACCGACGAACCAAAATAAACGGATCATCTTCAACTTTTCAATCCAACAAATCCGCTTTAGGTCGGTGGTAAGGTTACCAATTGGATCTGCTCGGATGAAGAAATATCTCCGCCCACGACTCCAAAAATCTCTACCCCATCCTCTTTCAATACGAGAGAAATGAGGGAGGGACATCTTCTCTAGTATCTGCACCATGGTGTCACGAAACTGGAAATTTGAGGAGTGACTAGTAGTCTCGAAGATGCATTGGAAAACTAGAAACTTCGAGTAGGCATCTTCCTCTTCCTACAATCATTCAAACATCAATTCAACTTGTTTTTTTAGTAGGATTTTTTTTATTAATTAGTATTATGTTAGGTAAAACATTCATTGCAAAACAGTCCTTAAATGGAAATTCCTAGGAGCTAAGATTGGCTCTGATACCAATTGTAAGGTTCCCCCTTCTAAAAGAGGAGAAACACTTAAGATAGTCCACTAAGTCTTAACTTGGAGAAAATTTCCTATTCATCATCGACACCTTGACCAAGTAGAGATTCAAGGATACGATTCATAGGTAAGACCTAGTCCTATCCCATAGGGGGAGCGTGATCTTCTAAGAATCAAATCACCCATAGGGTAATTGATCATAAATTGGGCAACTACTAGACTTGATTTCTAGAGGCAACGCTTTTTCCCTCATCCATGCAAGGCACAGTCGCGCTAGCCTAGTCTTCTAGAATAGAGTTGCCCAAGAACCTATTTATCTAGCGTAGGGCTTTCACTTAATCTGTTAGAACGCTACCCGACTAATCGGATCCACCCGTTCGTAGGATGGTGCCATTGGGGCATTCCATCCTCCCACTTTCCACCCTACTCACATGTTAATTTGTTTTCTAATTAATCCTACCACACTAATTGACATAAATAAACATGTTCCTTAATTAAGGCCCTTTTCACAAGGTTTGTTAAAACAGTCTTTTTCCACAATACAATAATGCCAAAGATATATATAAAAAGGTTATACATGAATCAATTCCATACAAGCCAAACCGACTCTCTTATTCTTTTCCTTTATACTGCCGATGATCTAGAATTTGGTCTTCCAGTCTCTACATGCTGGGCAAAACCCTATGGGACCATCCTCATCGTCGGCCGCCGCTGGGGCGAGGACTCAAGCCTGCCTGTCACCCTCTCAGGCTCCATTTCTCAATCCTCCCGTCCCTCAGAGGGATGTCTGCACACTAGGGTGGGCTTATTCACCGCACTAGCCTGGGCCCTCAGAACTAGACAGCATCATAATCTCTCACCTCAATCGACGAACCTTATTCTCCCAATGGTATGAGGGATACCTTGGGCCATTCTCGGGCTTTGCTAAAACGATGCCGCCTGGCTACACAAGCATGGAACAGAGTTAGCATCGAAGCCAGAAAAAACTTGCACTCTTTAAGGTAACAATTTCAATGTAATTCATTGAATATAGCATCACTCAATTCGTAACTTCATACAATTTTATGTCATTATTTTAAAAGAAAAAGATACACATTTATTAACACTAATATTAAAAAAAACTCTTCTTTAACAGATAACCAAGCTAACCTGGCCACCATTTCCTTGAGGAGCTTATAAAGGGAGGGTTAGAGCCGCATCCGCAGCGTCTTCTCTAATCTCGTTGTTGTGCACTCCTCCCGAGGTAATATTCTGATGTTTCCGAGAAGGGACCATCTTGGATGTTGTCTTGTAGGGCTCGCCGTTGCAGTCAAAACGCTCCAGTCAGATCTCAATTCTGAGATCGTTTGCTCACCATATGAGCAAAAGACCACAGCGCATGAACCCTCTCTAAGGCAAAAACCTCTTACTAAAGTCCACACAAATGGGGGGTGGGGGGGGAATTGTGAGATATCCTTAACACTAAAACGTTTTGCTGAAGAAGGGGAGAAGGGCTACTGTAAGTCTCTTCACATGGGGGGGAGAGAGAGAGAGAGAGAGAGAGAGAGAGAGAGAGAGAGAGAGAGAGAGAAGAGTATGGAGGAAAATTGCCTTATCTGAAAAGTGGCAAATGAGGGGGTGTGGAGAGGGGTGGCTGTACTACAACAAGTACACTGCATAGGAATAGACGACGGTACGGACGACGGCACAACAGAGCATAAGCTACGTAGAAATGCCTATTGTCCATGGAGCACCCCAGGGGTTTATATAATTATGGGGTACGGGTATGGGCGTTGTGCAAAGCAAGGATGAAAGGACGGTGTACTAGCAAAGGCTGTAGATCAGTGGCCTGCATGGCTCTAGGGAAAAGGTACGGTGTCGGTTAACAGGGAAAGGAGTGGTACGCATGTACCTTATCTGGTTAGGGGTAGCATGGGTGTCCACGTAGCGATACATGTGAACCACACAAAGGGCGGCCGTTCTTTGGTTCTTGTGCGGCCATCGTACTTGCATCCTGGTAAGTGTGTATGGTCCAAATTTTTGGGGCGGGGTCCCCAAATTTGGGACACCAACCTTGATTTGCATGCCGGACCACCCCGAGGGGGGTTTTGTCCGGGATGTTCTCCTGGTCGTTGAGGTGTAGACCGCTCGTCGATCGCACGCCTGGTCGTGCATTTATTAAGGTTTAAAGGTTGTCGCTTTTTAACTAAAAATAATTAAAGTTTGCGTATAAGCTTGATCCAGTGTCCGTTTTGGATGTTGTAAAATCCTATATTAGAGTAAAATCGCATGCAGATTCCAAATTTGGACTCAAAATTTGAAGATTCTAAGTAGAAATGACTCATTAAATAAAATCATTGATTGCTATACCATAAAAACTCATAAATTTATCTATTACATGGACATTTCTTTATTAGTGAAGATGGGTATGTTACATCCTTCTCCCCTTAAAGAAATCGAGATGTCCTCATCTCGTTCATGAATTGGAGATAATCCTTTAAGAGTGTAGCTTCATCTTCCCAAGTTGCATCCTCTTCAGGGTAATCTTTTCACTATACTAGATGTTCTACAAGAGTTCTATTTCAGAGTTGCCTTTCCCTAGAATCTATGATGCTACTGGGCTGTAATTCAAGGACTCCTTGAGTAGGGATTACAACTTGTTCATCATCAAGAATATGATCGAGACTGGGTACATAATCCTTTAAGAGTGTAGCTTCATCTTCCCAAGTTGCATCCTCTTCAGGGTAATCTTTCCACTATACTAGATGTTCTACAAGAGTTCTATTTTAGAGTTGCCTTTCCCTAGAATCTATGATGCTACTGGGCTGTAATTCAAGGACTCCTTGAGTAGGGATTACAACTTGTTCATCATCAAGAATATGATCGAGATTGGGTACATAAGGTTTTAACAAACTACATGAAATACGTTGTGGACTTTGATATGGGCTGGGAGTTGGAGTTTATAGGCATTTTTACCTAGACACTTGATAATTGTATAGGGACCACAATACCTAGGGCTGAGCTTCTTATATTTCCCAAGTGATAGAGAACTTTGTTTGGGTCGCACTCGTAGAAGAACTTTGTCTCCTTCCTTGAAGATCCTTTCAGACCTCTTGGTGTCAGCATAAAGCTTTTGTCGATCTTGGGCAGCTTAAATATCCTTTTGGATTGCCTTGGTTTGTTCCTCCATCTCTTCGAGCATTTTCCTAGATGCCTCAACTCTTATGGTCGGATCAGAGAAATTTAGAGGAGACAAGCATTCTTGCCCATAGAGTGCTTTGAATGGTGACATTCCTATGCTCTGATATTGTAGGCAAATTCTACCAGAGGAAGGTATTGAATCCACCTTCTTGGTTCTCGTCCACAATATGCCTTGAGAATGTCTTCAATTACGTGATTGACTCTCTCAGTGTCTGGCCATCGTCGTCGGTCTCTGGATGATAAGCTGTGCTAAAGAAAAGTTGAGTTCCCAGGGCTTGAAATAAGGACTGCCATAACTTTGAAGTGAAGTCACAATCTCGGTCACTTACTATCCTTTTTGGGAGACCATGAAGTTTGAGGACTTCCTTGATGAATATTCGAGCAACATCAGAAGCTTTGAAGGTCTTCTTTGCTGGTATAAGGTGAGCTACTTTGGTAAGTAAGTCCACTACTACCAGAATGGAGTCATATTCTCCTTGAACAGTGGAGAGACGTGACAAAATCCATACTAATGCACTCCCACTTCATTTGGGGAATATCCACAAGGGTTGAAGTTTCCCAGGCATCTTGACCCTTTCAGCTTTGATCCTTTGGCATGAGAGACATTGCTTCAAGTATCGAAGGACATCATTTTTCAAGCCTGCCCAATGAAAGCTCCTTCTTATGGCATTTAATGTTTTTGCATAGCCTAGGTGTCATCATGAGCTTCATGGAGGATTAGTTTCCTTAGGGATACATAGCCTGTGATTGAAGTAGAGGCTTCCTTCATGAGTGGAGTATCCCTTGATTAGATTCTTGTCTTTCTCTGAATTTCCCCCTTCTTCTACTAACTTCATCATCCTTTGATAATCTAGATCATGAGATGAGACTTCTTCCACCTTGACCAGTATGGGATTATTTGGCATTGAAATTGCACTTAAGAAAGATTTGCGGCTAAGTGCATCTGCTACCACATTATCTTTCCTAGGGTGGAATTTGATGTCGAAGTCATATTCTTGTAGAATTTCAATCCATCTCCTTTGCTGCATGTTGAGGTTAGGCTGGGGTGAAGATCCACTTCAGATTTTTGTGGTCAATTACAAGCTAGAATTTGCACCCCAAGAGATAATGTCTCCATAATTTGAGGCAATGAACAACTACTAGGAGCTCCAAATCATGGGTGGCATAATTTACTTCATATTGCTTCAGCTTGCGGCGGCGGGAAGTATAAGTGACTGGTCTTCCTTTTTGGCCTAAGACACCACCAAGTGCTAGACTACTGGCATCAGTAACCACTTCAAATTCCTTGGTGAAATCAGGAAGTTTTAGGACTGGGGCAATGACCTTGAGCTGATCAAAATTGTTTTGATGGATTGGCAGCCACACTATTTTGCAATCCTTCAATTCTTAAGAAGATCCGTCAAAGGTGCAGCTACCAAGGCATAATCTTTGATAAAAATCCTATACCATCCCGTGATTCCCAAAAACCCACGAACTTCACGAACTGATTTAGGGGGTGGCCACTCCAGAATATCTTTGACCTTGGCACAGGGTCTACTGAAATGCCATCTTTGGAGACGATGAACCCAAGATACTCAATTTGATGAGTAAAGAAGGTACATTTGCTCTTCTTGGCATAGAGTTTGTGTCTGCTCAACAAATGTAGAATTCTATGCACATGATCCTCATGCTCTTTCATTGATTTGGAGTAGATTAAGATGTCATTAAAAAAAACAAGCACAAATTCATCCAAGTAAGGATGGAATATATCTTACATTAGGTGGTTGAAGGTTACAGGAGCATTGGTTAACCCGAATGACATTACAATAAACTTATAGTGGCCAGAACGGGTATTGAAGACTGTCTTGGGTATATCTGCTTCCTTGACTTTGATCTAATAGTAAACCAGACCTCAAATCTATTTTTGAGAAGACTTTGGCCCTATGAAGCCTGTCAAGAAATTCGTCGAATGCGAGGGATAGGATACTTATTCTTGACAGTGACTTGATTTAACCCTGGATAATCTATGCAGAGGCAGAGAGTTTCGTCCTTTTTTTGGAAAAGGACAGGTGTCCCCCAACAAGGAGAGCTACTGGGGCGTACGAATCCTTGCTTAATGAGTTGGGAAAGTTGCTCTTTAAGTTCAATGGCTTCAGGAAGGGACATTTTATAGGGCATTTTTGAGGGACATTTTATAGGGCATTTTTGAGACGGGTTGAGCTCTAGGGATCACCTCGATTTCATGATCGACTTCTCAAGGAGGCAGTAGCCCTGTAAGCTCGTCTCATGGAAGATGTCAAAGAATTCTTAGAGCCAAGAGGGTTCTGTGTCCTTACTAGGTTCAATGGCTTTGTTGAGCTTGACTAAGAAAACTTGCTGACCCTTACGTGTTCCCTTGAGAAGAAGATGTTTTGCCTTGACTACCCTAGATTTAGGTTTTCCTGTTATCCCTTGGACGGATATTACTTGGCCATGCTCATTTTCAAAAGTGATACTCCCCTGGTTACAATGAATGCTAGCTTTGTTTACAATTAACCAATCCATCCCAAGGATTCCATCATAAATTCCTAATGGGGGCAAGACTGTAAAGTGGCCAGAGTTCGCTCTCAAAATCAAGGTTTCCTATAGAGTGGCGAGATACTACTTCTTTCCCACTGGCTAACTCTACAGTCATTCTTCTAGCTGTTTTTTGACCCAAGTTTAATTTTTGCAAATAGCCAAGAGAAAGAAATGAATGGGTACTACCACAATCAATCAAAAGCTGGAATGGCTTTGATGAGTGGCTGGGGTTTGGATTATACCAAATTGTTTATTCGGACCTTGGTGTTCTACTACCGCATGGACGGTGGCGCACTCTTCTTCAGCCATTTCCAAGGTCGGTTCTTCACTTATAATACAGGTGGTCCTAGCAACTACTCCTCCGCGGTCTCTGCCACGCCCACTGCCTCTTGCACCTTGGTGGATAGGGGTTCCATAGCATTGATTTCCTCTGCCACCTTGGAGAAATGATGTTGCCATCTTGGGACAGTTAGCCCTAAAGTGTCCCGGCTCATTACACTCAAAACACAGAGGGTCTTCTTCGAAAGAAGCAGCATACAAGCGGGGGACAAAAGTGTTGCTTTGTCGCCCTCTGATGTAGTAGGGGAAATTCTGTTAGGGTTTCTTGTAGGGTTGATCTTTAGGATTTGCCTCAAGGTAAGATCTCTTTTGAGGCTTAGATTTGTCAGTCCTCAATTCTTTCCAATTTTATGTCATTATTTTAAAAGGAAAAGATACACATTTATTAACACTAATATTCAAAAGAAACTCTTCTTTAAAAGATAACAAAGCTAACCTGGCCACCATTTCCTTGAGGAGCTTGTAAAGGGAGGGTTGGAGCCGCATCGAGAGCATCTTCTCTAATCTCGTTGTTGCGCGCTCCTCCCGAGCCAATATTCTAACATTTTCGGGAAGGGACCATCTTGGACGTGGTCTTGTAGGGCTTGCTATCGCGGTCAAAACGCTCCAGTCAGATCTCAATTCTGAGATCGTTTGCTCACCGTATGAGCAAAAGACCACAGCTCCTCATGAACCCTCTCTAAGGCAAGAACCTCTTACTAAAGTCCACGCAAATGGGGGGGTGTGGGGAGGGGGAATTGTGAGATGTCCTTAACACAAAAACGTTTTGCTGAAGGGGAGAAAGGCTGCTGTAAGTCTCTTCACACGGGGGGAGAAGAGTATGGAGGAAAATTGCCTTATCTGAAAAGTGGCAAATGAGGGGGTGTGGAGAGGGGTGGCTGCAAGGGGTGGCTGTACTATAGCAAGTACACTGCACAGGGACAGACGGCGGTGCGGACGGTGGCACAACAGAGCATAAGCTACATAGAAATGCCTGTTGTCCATGGAGCTCCCCGGGGGTTTATATAATTGTGGGGTACGGGTATGGGCACTCTGCAAAGCAAGGATGAAAGGACAGTGTACCAGCAAAGGCTGTAGCTCAGTGGCCTGCATGGCTCTGGGAAAATGTACGGTGTCAGTTAACAGGGAAAAGGAGTGGTACGCATGTACTTATCTAGTCAGGGGAAGCATGGGTGTCCATGTAAGTAGCGGTACGTGTGGACCACAGAGTGGGCGACCATCCTTTGGTTCTTGTGCGGCCATCATACGGGCACCCTGATAAGTGTGTACAGTCTAAATTTTTGGGGCGAGGTTCCCAAATTTGGGGCGTCGGCCTCGATTTGCATGTCAGATCGCCTCGGGGGCGTTTTTTGTGTCCGAGATGTTCTCCTGGTCGTTGGGGTGCAGATCGTTCATTGATCGGACGCCTGGTCGTGCATTTATTAAGGTTTAAAGATCGTCGCTTTTTTAACTAAAAATGACTAAAACTTGCGTATACGCTTGATCCAGTGTCCGTTTTGGATGCTGTCCTATATTAGGGTAAAATCACGCGTAGATTCTAAATTTGGGCTCAAATTTTGAAGATTCTAAGTAAAAATGACTCATTTAATAAAATCATTGATTTTTATACTATAAAAACTCATAAATTTATCTAGTACATGGACATTTCCTTATTAGCGAAGATGGGTATGTTACATCCTTCCCCCCTTAAAGAAATCAAGATGTCCTCATCTGGTTCATGAATTGGGGATAATCCTTTAAGAGTGTAGCTTCATCTTCCCAAGTAATCTTTCCAATGTACTAGATGTTCTACAAGAGTTCTATTTCGGAGTTGCCTTTCCCTAGAATCTATGATGCGACTGGGCTGTAATTCAAGGACTCCTTGAGTAGGGATTACAACTTGTTCATCATCAAGAATATGATCGAGACTGGGTACATAAGGTTTTAACAAACTACATGAAATACATTGTGGACTTTGATATGGGCTGGGAGTTGGAGTTTATAGGCACTTTTACCTAGACACTTGATAACTGTATAGGGACCACAATACCTAGGGCTGAGCTTCTTATATTTCCCAAGTGATAAAGAACTTCGTTTGGGTCGCACTCATAGAAGAACTTTGTCTCCTTCCTTGAAGATCCTTTCAGACCCTCTTGGTGTCAGCGTAATGCTTTTGTCGATCTTGGGCAGCTTTAATATCCTTTTGGATTGCCTTGGTTTGTTCCTCCATCTCTTTAAGCATTTTCCTGGATGCCTTAACTCTTATGGTCGGATCAAAGAAATTTAGAGGAGACAAGCATTCTTGCCCAGAATGGTGACAATCCTATGCTCTGATGAGATAAGATGCATTGTAGGCAAATTCTACCAGAGGAAGGTATTGAATCCACCTTCTTGGTTCTCGTCCACAATATGCTCTAAGAATGTCTTCAATTACTTGATTGACTCTCTTAGTCTGGCCATCGTGGTTGCGGGGCTAAGTGCATCTGCTACCACATTATCTTTCCCAGGGCAGAATTTGTGATGTCAAAAACATATTCTTGTAGAATTTCAATCCATCTCCTTTGCTGCATGTTGAGGTTAGGCCGGGTAAAGATCCACTTTAGACTTTTGTGGGGTCACTTTTACAAGCTGGAATTTGCCCCCCACCAAGAGATAATGTATCCATAATTTGAGGCAATGAACAACTACTAAGAGCTCCAAATCATGGGGGTGGCATAATTTGCTTCATATTGCTTCAGCTTGCGGCGGCGGGAAGTATAAGCGACTGGTCTTCCTTCTTGGCCTAAGACACCACCAAGTGCTAGACTACTGGCATTAGTAAAACCACTTCAAATTCCTTGGTGAAATCAGGAAGTTTCAGGACCTAGGGCAGAAGTAATAAATGACCTTGAGAGAGCTGATCAAAACTGTTTTGATGGATTGGTAGTCACACTATTTTGCAATCCTTCTTAGGAAGATCTGTCAAAGGTGCAACTACCAAGGCATAATCTTTGATATAAATCCTATACCATCTCGTGATTCCCAAAAACCCACGAACTACACGAACTGATTTAGGGGGTGGCCACTCCAGAATATCTTTGACCTTGGCGGGGTCTACTGAATATTTCCTGTTATCCCTTGGACGGATATTACTTGGCCATGCTCATTTTCAAAAGTGATACTCCCCTAGTTATAATGAATGCTAGCTTTGTTTGCAATTAACCAATCCATCTCAAGGATTCCATCATAAATTCCTAATGGCAAGACTCTAAAGTGGCCATGAATTTGCTCATTACCCAGCTCAAAATCAAGGTTTCCTATAGAGTGCCAAGATACTACTTCTTTCCCACTGGCTAACTCTACAGCCATTCTTCTAGCTGTTTTTTGACCCAAGTTTAATTTTTGCAAACACCTAGGAGGAGAAAGAAATGAATGGGTACTACCACAATCAATCAAAAGCTGGAATGGCTTACCGTGATGAGTGGCAAGGGTTTGGATTATACCAAATTGTTTATTTGGACCTTGATGTTCTACTGCCGCATGGACAGTGGCACACTCTTCTTCAGCCATTTCCAAGGTCGGTTCTTCACTTATAATACAGGCGGTCCTAGCAACTGCTCCTCCGCAGTCTCTGCCACGCCCACCGCCTCTTGCACCTTGGTGGATAGGAGTTCCACGGCCTTGGTTTCCTCTACCATCTTGGAGAAATGATGTTGCCGTCATCTTGGCCCCAATTGGCCCTAAAGTGTCCCGGCTCATTGCACTCAAAACACAGAGGGCCTTCTTTGGAAGAAGCAGCATACGAGCGAGGGACAAAAGAGTTGCTTTGTCGCCCTCTGATGTAGTAGGGGAAATTCTGTTGGGGTTTCTTGTAGGGTTGATCTTTAGGATTTGCCTCAGGGTAAGATCTCTTTTGAGGCTTAGGTTTGTCAGTCCTCAATTCTTTCACAACAAGGAGCTTTGCTCGTATGAGAGCATCCTGTAATGAACTTGGCCTCATTGCTTCAAGGCGAGAATCTAAGGGTTCATTTAACCCTTGGCAGAAACGAGCCACTTGCTCTGTTGGGAAGTAGTCATAGCTGGGGCATACTTCCAAAGGGTGATAAATTTGGAATAGTAGTCCTCAAGAGTTAAGCTGCACTGCCTAAGACAAAAAAACTCATTCATCTTTATGGATTCATGGGATGGGGGAAGATATCTTTCCTTCACGGCTTGCTTGATGTCTTTCCACATTTGAGAATGCTCGGTGACTCCCTTGTCACGGCACCACTATTTCCACCAGAGTTTAGCATCTCCGATGAGGGGAAACCGTGCAAGCATAGACTGATTCGCTACTCCAGTACCGGCGTGGCAGAGAAATAATCGTCCATCGCTTCAATCCAGAATTCAGCATCCTTCGTAATCTTTGAACCTTCTCCTTTAAAGGAGGGAGGTTGCATTTGCTTGAGCAAGAGCTTCTTCTCCTGGATATCAGTGTAAAGCGCATTGGGAAGTGGAGGGTGATCGTCTTGGCCATCATTGTAAAAACAATTTTAAGATTACAAGATTCATACTTGCACAACGCTTATTTTGGAGAGTAAAACATTGAAATCATTTTATTTTCAAATATTTACAAGGATGAGTTTTATTACAAACATCTGAGACTAATATAATTAGTCTTATTCGCCATCCTCAAGGAAAATTCCTAAGCTTGACTATGACATAAGGGTAGAGCGGTCCACATAGGTGAAATATGGGGGTTCCGCTGTAGTTTCTAAGACTCCAAAAATTGATGGTAAGGGTGGTAGACTCTGGATTGGGTAGATCCCAACACAGCTACTCTGTCAGAGCAAGTAAGACCTATATCACTTGGTCATACACAGCAATCCTGAGGTATGCGAATCCCATCTATAGTCACAGAGGTGTCGGCCCTAGGGGTACCAACGAACCAAAATAAACGGATCATCTTCAACTTTTCAATCCAACAAATTTGCTTTAGGTCGGTGGTAAGGTTCCCAATTTGATTTGCTCGAATTAAGAAATATCTCGGCCCTAGGGGTACCGACAAACCAAAATAAACGGATCATCTTCAACTTTTCAATCCAACAAATTTGCTTTAGGTCGGTGGTAAGGTTCCCAATTCAATCTGCTCGGATTAAGAAATATCTCGGCCCACGACTCCATAAATCTCTACCCCATCCTCTTTCAATACGAGAGAAATGAGGGAGGGACATCTTCTCTAGTATTTGCACCATGGCCCGTCTCACGGAATCAAAATTTGAGGAGTGACTAGCAGTCTCGAAGATGCATTGGAAAACTAGAAACTTCGAGTAGGCATCTTCCTCTTCGTACAATCATTCAAACATCAATTCAACTTGTTTTTTAGTAGGATGTTTTTATTAATTAGCATTATGTTAGGTAAAACATTCATGCAAATTAGTCCTTTAATTGCAATTCCTAGGAGAGCTAAGATCGGCTCTAATACCAATTGTAAGGTTCCCCCCTTCTAAAATAGGAGAAACACTTAAGATAGTCCACTAAGTCTTAACTTGGAGAAAATTTCCTATTCATCGACACCTTGACCAAGTAAAGATTCAAGGATACGATTCATAGGTAAGACCTAGTCCTATCCCGCAAGGGGAGCATGATCTTCTAAAAATCAAATCACCCATAGGGTAATTGATTATAAATTGGGCAACTACTAGACTTGATTTCTAGAGGCAACGCTTTTTTCTCATCCATGCAAGGCACAGCCCCGCTGGCCTAGTCTTCTAGAATAGAGTTGCCCAAGAACCTATTTATCTAGCGTAGGGCTTTCACTTAATCTGTTGGAAAGCTACCCGACTAATTGGGTCCACCCGTCCGTAGGATGGTGTCGTTGGGGCATTCCATCCTCCCACTTTCCACCCTACTCACGCGTTAATTTATTTTCTAACGCGTTAATTAATCTTACTACACTCTTTGACATAAATAAACATGTTCCTTAATTAAGGCCCTTTTCACAAGGTTTGTTAATACAGTCTTTTTCCACAATACAATAATGCCAAAGACAAGATATATATAAAAAGTTTATACATGAATCAATTCCATACAAGCCAAACCGGCTCTCTTATTCTTTTCCTTTATACTAGTGATGATCTAGAATTCGGCCTTCCAGTCTCTACATGCTGGGCAAAACCCTACGGGACCATACACCTCATCGTCGACCGTCCTCGCTGGCGAGGACTCAAGCCTACCTGTCGCCCTCTCAGGCTCCATCGCTCGATCCTCCCGCCCCTCAGAGGGATGTCTGCACACTAGGGTGGACTAATTCACCGCACTAGCCTAGGCCCTCAGAACTAGACAGCATCATAATCTCTTGCCTCAATCGGCGAACCTTATTCTCCCAATGGTATGAGGGATACCTTGGGCCATTCTCAAGCTTTGCTAAAACGATGCCGCCCGGCTACACAAGCACGGAACAGAGTTAGTGTCGAAGCCAGGAAAAACTTACACTCTTTAAAGATAACAATTTCAATGCAATTCATTGAATACAGCATCACTCAATTCGAACTTCATACAATTTTATGTCATTATTTTAAAAGAAAAATATACACATTTATTAACAATACTATTTTAAAAAAAACTCTTCTTTAAAAGATAACCAAGCTAACCTGGCCACCATTTCCTTGAGGAGCTTGTAAAGGGAGGGTTGGAGCCGCGCATCGGGAGCATCTTCTCTAATCTCCTTGCTGCTGCGCGCTCCTCCCGAGGCAATATTCTGACGTTTTCGGGAAGGGGCCAACTTGGATGTTGTCTTGTAGGGCTTGCTATCGTGGTCGAAACGCTCCAGTCAGATCTCAATTTTGAGATCGTTTGCTCACCGTATGAGCAAAAGACCACAGCGCATGAACCCTCTCTAAGGCAAAAACCTCTTACTAAAGTCCACGCAAATGGGGGGTGGGGGGATTGTGAGATGTCCTTAACACAAATGTTTTGCTGAAGGGGCGAAGGGCTGCTGTAAGTCTCTTCACACCGGCGGGGGGGGAGGGGGGAGGGGGGGGAGAAGAGTATGGAGGAAAATTGCCTTATCTGAAAAGTGGCAAATGAGGGGCTGTGGAGAGGGGTGGCTGCAAGGGGCAGCTGTACTATAGCAAGTACATTGCACAGGGACAGACGACAGTACGGACGGCGGCACAACAGAGCATAAGCTACGCAGAAATGCCTGTTGTCCATGGAGCACCGCGGGGGTTTATATAACTATGGGGTACGGGTATGGGCGCTACGCAAAGCAAGGATGAAAGGATGGTGTACCAGCAAAGGCTATAGATCAGTGGCATGCATGGCTCTGGGGGAAGGTACGGTGTCAGTTTTTAACAGGAAAAGGAGTGGTACGCATGTACCATATCTGGTCAGGGGCAGCATGGGTGTCCACATAGCAGTACGTGTGGACCACACAGTGGGCGGTCGTCCTTTGGTTCTTGTGCGGCCATCATACGGGCACTATGGTAAGTATGTACAGTCCAAATTTTTGGGGCAGGGTCCCCAAATTTGGGACGCTGGCCTCGATTTACGTTCCAGACCGCCGCCCTGGGGGGTGATTTTTTTTTTTCGTCCGAGATGTTCTCTTGGTCGTTGGGGTGCAGACCGTTCGTCGGATCGGACGCCCGGTTGTGCATTTATTAAGGTTTAGTCGCTTTTTAACTAAAAATGACTGAAATTTGTGTATAAGCTTAATCCGGTGTCCGTTTTGGATGATGTAAAATCCTATATTAGGGTAAAATCGCACGCAAATTTCAAATTTAGGCTCAAAATTTGAAGATTCTAAGTAGAAATGACTCATTTAATAAAATCATTGATTTTTATACCGTAAAAACTCATAAATTTATCTATTACATGGACATTTCTTTATTAGTGAAGATGGGTATGTTACAGTTGTTGGGTGTGTGCTGGCCCAATCTAGTGAACATAAGATGGATCTCCCCATCATCTTTGCTAGCTACCAACAAAACGAGGCATAAAGAAATTATACCATGATTGAGAGCTCAAGGTTGGCCATGATTTACATGGTTAAGAAGTTTCACCATTATCTTCTGGTGGCGACCAAATTTATCTTCTTCGTAGACCATCAAGCTCTTCTATATCTAATAAATAAGCCTTGCACTATGGGAAGAATCACCAGATGATTGCTGATCTTGCTTGAATTTGACTTTACTATCATAGTGGGAAAGGGCTCATAGCATGTCTTGGTAAACCATATGTCACGCATCCCCAACGGTGGCAAGCCACCAGTGGGAGTTGATGACGATTTACCAGATGCTGCCTTGTTCCAATTATGTTTAATTCCGGAATGGGGAGAGGAAGTTGCACACTATCTAGCTAATGGCTTACCAGTTGGCCCCCTCCTCAACAAGGACCGTGCATGACGCTTCATTAAACAGGTGGCCCCCTACCAACTGATTGCATGCCAACTCTACAGGTAGGGGAAAGATAAGATTATCAGATGCTATGTCCAAGAGGACGAATATGTCTTCCTTTTAGAACAGTCTCACTTTACCTATGCTAGGGGGAACTTTGCGGCAGATATGACTACACGCAAAGTCCTCACAGTCGGGTTATGGTGGCCCGGTGTGATGAATGCCAACAAGCGGCAATTCACCGCTTTAAGGATAGTATGCCCCTAAACCCTATTGTGTCCTTGCAACCATTCGAAAAGTGGGGCATTGATTTCATTAGACCCATTAGTACCACGGCTAGATACACTCCATCTATATATCATTGCAGCCCCACAGACTATTGCACGAAATGGGTCGATGCGCGATCTACTACAAAATTTTTGTATGAATCAGTAATCACTGGCTTCAGATGCCCCCTTGAGATTATGAGCAACAATGGCACTAACTTCATTAATGACTGGCCAAGCAGAAAGCACCAATAAAGTTCTATGTGCCATTCTCATCAAGATAGTTGAAGCTAGCCACAACAATTGGGAACAAAAATTTTCGGCAGCACTCTAGGCCTATCAAACATCCTACAAGGCTACTAACAAATCGACACCCTTCAGCTTGACCTATGGTACTGTTATGCCAATGGAGTTCTTGGTCCCGAGTTTACAAATTGCTACAAAAGAAAAACTCATGGGCAATGTCCTAGGCTGTCGCTTGTTCAAGCTTGAAAATCTTGACGAAACACACCTCCTCATTATTTATAGCATGATTGTAAAAAAATAAGCATAAACAATGGTTTAATGACCAGCTAAAGGACAAGCAAATGAGCCAGGGCGACATGGTCCTCCTCTTTAGCACAAAACTCCATAAAAAGAAACTCAAGCTCAGAGGCTTATGACCTTTCCTAGTCACTAAGATAACCCTGCAAGGCGTAGTGCGCATAGAGACATCTCAACGGCATCGAGATGGTAAGATATTTCAATGGTAGCAAATTAAAACGCTACTATGACCCACTAACAAAAACCACCCTCAGGGCCATTCATGACCCCCCAAAAAAAAATGAACACAAAGAAATGAAACAAGTAGCCCAATAAGAGGCTAAAGAGAGGCAAACCAAATTTCAGGAGAAAAAACATTGTGGTCAACATGGCCCAAGTTGTGGACCTTGAAAAAGAAGAAGATTGGGAAGTGAAGCCTGCTCGGTTATGGTTAGGCATGACTACCTCGACAAGCTTCGCCAAAAATTATCTCTTATAGGATACTGTTGAGATGTCAAGCTCAACATGAGCTGACACTCACGAGGTGCCTGCATGACCATTCAAAATCTATATCACTAGCGGGTTTGGTAGTTGTCACCGACATATCTTTGCCAGAGATTCTATAGTTGGACTACACCGACTAGTCCACATCTACCTACTCCACTTAGCATGTTCACATTATGGACCGCTTTTATATCCTCTATTATGTGAGTCACTTTATCTTCTTTGTAGACCTCTTTTGTTGTGTGAAGAAGGAGAAGAATTTTTAGCCTCTCACCTTGTGTGTGTGTGCTTGCAAGAGCTCAAGCTCTCTTCTCCCCTATATCTTTTCATGGTATCAAAGCTTGGTTCATACTAAGGGCTAAGTGGTAAGCAAGAGAAGCATAGGAAGTGGTACAAGGGCAAGAGCTTCATCTACTCTTCCCCTTTTATGTTGGCTACTACCCCCTTGGGAGGCATCAGCAAAACGAGCTTTGATTGAGGAGCTTTCTTTGGAGGACACCTACAGGGCAACTATAATGCCCATTGGACGTCCGTTGGACAAAATTGTTTGGGCCAAAAACCCGTTTCAAGCGCATTTGCACCTTTGTTTTTTAGTTCACAGGCATTCATGGGCACTACATGTAAGTTTTGATTCTCTGCAGAACTCTGTTTTTGGAAGTGCAGGAAGGGCAATTGGTTGTGCAGACACTATGTGTGCTACAAAGAGGTCTTAAAGTTACCATTGGGTGTATGTATGAAATTGAGGTCACTGGTTGTGATAGTTTGGGTACAGTATAGTACTGCTGTGCAGAGAATATAATAGTTTATGCTAGTCAAACAAGAGTGCTAATTTTTTGTAAATTTGTGTTGCAGACAAGATGTCAAATGGTGGAATAAACCAGATTGTTGCAAAAAATGAGGCTGGGAAGACTTGCTTGTCGAGTTTTTTCAGGATAGCTACGTCCTTGCCGCGCATGCACACAGAATCACTGTGATGCCGAAAGACATGAACTCGCTTCGTTTGCTTAGGTTGATACATGACCAAACGCTGGAGCCCATCCTACTTAGTGACAAAAGAATGAAAGGAATTTTGGAAATCCCTCTGATGAAGAAAGTTAAGATCACAGAAGTGACAAAGCCTAGTCATTCTCGTGTGACAAAAGGCTCAACGCACAAAGGATTGGTGGAGACTAAGCCAGGATGCAGGAGCTCCAAGAATTGCGGTCAAAGAAAGCGACTATTCGGGAAATGCATAAGTCGAATGCTAGAACTTTGAGTTATTTTGTCCCCTTGACGTCTGGTGCGAGGCACCGCACAATTTTTCCCTTTCGATGCGGAGGAGATTAATGTTTTATCCAATGTTTTAAGTGAGGTCAACGACAGAATTATGATAGCAGTTCTAAGGTTTGCTACGTCCTTGTCATCGTCTTGATTGTAAAGTGGTTTGCTTGGCCAAAGTAACTAATATAATATAATTTTCTTATGCAACTTCAAATCTCCCATTTGATGTTCAAAATCGTGTATATATTGTAGATTCCCTCCTTTCCTCGGTTCTTACTGCACAACATACTTCATTGGTTGATGTATGTCCATGGTTTAGTCAGATAAATTTCAATGTAGCTCAAATAATTCTAATGGCATACAATGAAGAGTAAGTGACATGCAATCTCATTTATAGTCTTAGTATTGTGACCTAAATTTACTATATATTTTTTATGTTACTTTTGATACTCCTAATTGCATGTTGTAGTTCACACTGGAGTTTGATCCTTTACGATATGGAATCCAAGACTTGTTACTTGGCCAATTCAGGTGAAGATCGGCTCATTTAATAAAAGTGTTTTTTTCCTCTAAAAATTTGAAATGTTCTCTTCGAAGTTCCTAGCTCATTTAATGAATGGATTTTCCTCTAAAAATTTTGCACGTTTTCGAGGTTATCTCTTCTTCCATCTCATCTTCTTCTATCTTCTTACATGTGCTTTTATTTTCTATTTGCTTTAATGGAAACCACATGTCCTATGCGTCCTTGCTCCTCTACTAGAGCTATTATAGTATACAACAGTTTTGATATGGATAATCAAAGGTGGATTCCTACCACAATCTCTATTGGTAGTTGGATTATGTTACAAACGAGGAAGCGAAAAAAACAAAGAATGAGTTCATCGACACTTACAAAGGTAGAGTTCAAGATTTCAAACTCTCTGCACAGGTAGGAGCATTAAGGAAGTCCTTATACAACATGCCTACATGCACTTAGAACTGTGTTTGCAATGTTTGCCTAATGGAATCCCACTCCATAGACCAAACTGTAAGTAAATGTTTTTACATTATGTTTATGTAATGTGTTTCATTTCTATACTTATGCTTCTCTTGTATTTGTCTGTATAGATATATATCCTTCAAACTTGGTTGATTGGCAGCCTATAGATAGTATTGTGGGAGTCTTCGATGCTTTTTATGCATCTATTGGTGAGCAGCTATACAAAGAAATATCAAGCATGCACAGAGAGAGGATTTTTCTTTTATAATGAATTTTACACGACACCTCATAGTGTTACAGGTTATGGATCTTTGAAAGCATTACCACTGCCTTCATTCGACATTCCTCCAGAATGGCCAATACCAACAGCAGAAACAAGTAAGTGCTTTAGATTAAAGATATACCAAGACGTGCAGAGGTGTATAAGACCAAATGTAGCAAGTCTCATCAGGTGAAAATCATTGTCTTTATGCCATTACATGTTTTTGTCGACTTCTTTTATGACGAGGAGGTCAAGAAAACATTGTCAATGTTTATCTATAAATCAGAGAAACGATTATATTTCTTAGGTCCAAATTGGAATCTGAAAGAATTAAATAGGGTTACCTGCAAAATCCATAGGAAATCTATTGTCTTTAAATATATGATTTGCTCCTAGAATTTTATTTTAGCCTCATTGTATGAGATGGCATTATGTCAATGGAAAACTTGTAGCAATTGATCAGGATTTAGAGGATGACATTGAAAATCCATTGATGTTATTAGAGGTATGGTTTGGACATGAGCTCTTGATAGTACTCAATATAAGGTCAAACATCTCACTGCGTCAAGTGAGAACAAACTTGGCAAATGAGGATGACCTACAAGTTCCTCGTGATTATGTGTTCAAGTGCAACGACCATAAGGTATGTTATTCAATCTAACCTCGAAAAAGTATTCATTTTAAAACTATGCCATAATCATTATTACTTATATACATTACTTTGATTTTTGGAAATAGGTACCAAGGAGAAAAGAAAGGACCATTCAATGTAAAGACATTACAAGGAAGCAAGTTTTCGTGGTACAAACGACCATCACATAGAGATAAATGGAGATAAATGTATTTTTGATAGCATATAGTTACATTAATCATGATAACATTTTGTATGTCTCAAAGCAATAGAAAGTAAGACAAATATTCTACATTTTCTTATTGTGGAAGTTTAAAACGTTGATAGCATGCTCTTTTTTTTCCGCCTTCTATGAAGCCTGCTCTTGGGTGTGGGAAGATTCTTGTTCTTGGGGTGGTGAAGCTTGTCGTTGAGGGGGTGTGCTTGCTCTTCGGGATGCTCTTGGGGTGGTTGCTCTTTGGGACGCTCTTGGGGTGGTTGCTCTTGGGGACGAGAAGCTTGCTCTTCTGGAACAGAAGCTTGCTGTCTCATGGGATTGAAGCTTTACTTTGCGCAATTTGCTGTTGTCGAAGCTTCCAAATCGGTGTCTTTAGATCCATCAGATTCTAGAAGCTCGACAACCAACCTGTCGATTTGTGTTCGGGAGTATTGCTATGGCGACGATCTTGGTCATGGCCGTGGTGGAGGGGACACAAATACAACATGGATATTAGATGGCCTGCTATGAATGTTAATAATATGGTCAATGGTCTCTTCCTGAACACCCTAAATCCACTTCGGAGTATTCTGATAATCATGGATTCTACAAAAAGCCAAAAAATAGACATGTGCTGTCAAAGAATGAGGAAGGAAAGTAAGATATCATTAAAAAAAAAAGAGCATGCCTGCATTTTCTGCGAAAAAAGAGTATGCCTGCATTTTCTACGGGCAATGAGAGAACTACGTGTCGCAGCAACTTTGCGTTGTAGCACACCCTCCAACCGCAACTATGGCCATCCTGTTGGACTGCGGGACTCTGCATCATCTCACAGTCCTTGTGTGTTCTAGGAGTGTGTCTTGGATAAAGCCCTCGAGACCAGTTGTTAGCTTTTTGACCGATCTGCACAAAACATTATTGTTATCAATACTGAAAGTTCTCTAACTACTCTTACTCTCTCTCTCTCTCTCTCTCTCTCTCTCTCTCTCTCTCTCTCTCCAACTCGTTAATGATATATGAATAATGATTGTGTGGACTTACTGTCTCATGGTGCCATGGAGATGCTTGCTTTCAGTTGGAGTCACACAAAGTCCACATGATCAAGGCAAGGAATTTGGTTGGGTTATGAAAGTTTTATGACGAAGTAGTGTGCTTCGAAGCCTCCATAACCCACTTGTGTTCTAGAAGATGTAGATTATCTAGCTCGAATTATGAAAATCCTAAAACTTTTAAGTACCAATTGCTCATCTTTTCCTCACCTAGTTATCACTTTAGGTTGGTCCAAAATATAAAAAGGTAGTACTACTACTTGGGTGTATAATACAATCAATCCTCTTGCAAAATGATCAAGAATATGCCTTACCACATTCTCAAATATGAATCATTCAAGTTCAAATAACTTCCTTGGCTTTACCGGAGCAAGAAAGCACCAAGCACTTTCCAAAAATGCCCACTTCAATTGATGGGTACCTCAAGAGTAAAACCACTTGAAGGGAGAGGATAGACCTTCCTTTTTCATGATACAAATTTCTTGCCTACCTTCTCCACAATTTTGCATGTGCGCTTATCTTGACATGAAATGAGCAAAAGCCCATATGCTATGATTTTTTAAGGTTTGCTTTACCTATTAATATTACTTAACCTGCACCACATTAATCCTTGCTCCAAAGATTTTTAATGAAATTCGAGTAAAAAATGTGATGGGCTTGAAACAATGAGAAGTGTGAATCAAAAAGAAAAACAAAGAGTGAGCCAATTAGAGAGAGAGAGAGAGAGAGAGAGAGAGAGAGAGAGAGAGAGAGAGAGCTCTTCCTACAGACATAACAAAACGTATCCAAAGCTGCCAAATTCATGTTTTTTTCCCATGTGAAATGGCAACCGAAAAGTGAATTCTTAATCAACCTCCCTTTACGATGCTTGCTTTCAATGGATGTCACACAAAGTCCACTTCATCAAGACAAGGCATTTGGTTGGTTAAAGATGGGCTTGTTGCTCAATTAAGCCCACATGCATCCTAAAATCATCCACTTTATGCTCAAATATGCTTGAAGTATTAAAGAATGGGTGCCCGAGAGGCCTTGAGCATGTTTTGTAAATTCCAAGAGGCCTGAATGTTTTTTTGTAGATTCACTAAAATGCATACTATGTGCTTTAAGTATTAGAGAAGTGATACCCAAGAGGCAGAGTGTTTTTTTGTGGACTCACTAAAATGCATACTACGTGCTCAAGTCTTTTGGACACATTGTCAATTGTGTGGACCTTCTTTGTGGGTGGGCTTAGAAGCACTTACAGCAAACCCCCCCCCCCCCCCCCCCCCAAGGTGCCGCCACCACTGCCCCGTGCCACAGGGAGGCGTCTAAGAGCGCACAAAATCAAGCCCCTCAAGGCTACAACATACCTCACCAAGCTATAGTTTTCATGAAATCTTACAAACCTGGTAACCATATTTGCAGTTTAATAAGATGCATGTCCTTGCAAAATTCTAACTTAACATTCATTTCTTGGATTGATAATATGTTTCTTCAAACAAGCAGGATGCATTGACTCATGTCAACATCCCTCTAATGCTTTGTTGTAGGATCCCTCAAGCATGACATGATAAACGAGGAAGTAGCCCTGTCCTAGCAGTGCAGACTCCCAATTTTATGAACAGTACAGAAAACTGCTGTCTAAGTTTGTTTTCCACATTAGCTTAGAAACTTGGTACCTGGAAACTATCAACATTTTGTCAAGCGACAGAAAATGTCTCAGATCAAGAGAAACGGTAATACAAAACACTGAAAGCAGCTCATCAAACCTTTTTTATAAAGTGGCATACTTATATACTAAGCTTCATATGCAGCCAAGGCAAACGGACACCAGTACATCAATCAGAGTGACGTTGCTTCAACTGCTTCACTTGTTGGTTAAGTTTGTCAATCTGTACCAACATGTGAGTAGCACAATAGAGAAGCCAATAAAGAAGAAGGGCGGAGAGGACGAGGATGGCATTGCGCTGGCTTTTCATCATGGACTTGGCATGCTTTGTCTGCTCAGCCAGCGAGCACTCCGGTCCACTACACTTTGGCATGTGCTCAAACTTCCAATAGATATCCATGAGAAGGAAGAGGCAGAAGGGGATTATTGTCATCAACGGCTGCAGACAACTCCTTGAAACTGCAATGACTCCCTTGCGTAAACGCTCCAAACCAGGCATGGTCACCATCAAGAGAATGATAGCCTCGGCGGCCACGGCATAAGCCAATACTGCCCATTCCAATGCCATGTTCCGCCTGCAACAAAGGAAGTCACAAACTAGTGTTCACATAGAGCTTCTGCCCTATATTTTTTTTTTAAAAAAAAATTACACAACTTTACGAACAGAAAAAAAAAAGCAAGAAATAAGGACATGCCTTGCCCACTTCTGCAATCGTAAAAAGTGAGCCAAAAGAGCCCATCTGTGGCTGGCAAATATCACTTAGAAGCCTTGTCAAAAAGCTCAAGTATCAATTGTAGATGATACAAGCATCCCTTAAAAGCCTCGAAAAATAAGCTCCTCTTGTCATGCATTAGGCCTCAAATGCATGTGACATTACTATGAGGCCATGTAAAAGGCGAGACTTAGGGGGCATTGTCAACCCTCACTTAAAAGCGACAGAATCATTAAGTGATCCGTGAGTTTAGGTTAAGCATAGGGTTAGACTAGGTGGGATCATTAGTGCCTGGAGGATAAAGAACCATATGAATTAATAGACCAAGAACTTAAATTTTTTAAAAAAAGGGGAGGGGGGCATCTCCACTCCAGCCTTCAGCAGCAAAAACACAGTAGCCTCAAAAACACTAAATTGGCAGGACCTTCAGAATGCTAGATGAGTGCAAATTGATCATACTTGTAATGGCAAGAACATGCTAAATCATTGATTGACAATACACAGAAGAGTGTAGTGGCAAGAACATGCTAAATCACTGATTGACATACAAAGAAGAGTATTCAATGAAGTTTATTAATGTAACTCCATCTCAACTAATAGTACAAACAAACGAACAAACAAACAAGCAAGGGGGTGCAGGCCTAACTCACCACCCAACCATGACAGCCGTGGGCAAGCCCACAATCTTGGCTGTCCCCACCGAGCCACGAGCTGAGCTAACTAGGATGACGTACTGACCAATCTCCTCCTCGCAACGTCCCATACCACCACGAAGCTGCCCTCACGGGCCTCGAGACTGCTGCCAGCCTCGACTCCGTAAAGCAGGTGCACGTCTGCACTAGATCCAGGCTCCAAGACCATAGAGCTCTCACAAACTCGCGAGACTCTCTATGTCCCAATAACTAACCTTGGCCACCCTTTTATAGGCTCTTGGCCGGTCATCGGGCGTCCACACTTGGGCGCCCGCCCGTCCATACTTGGGTGCCCGCCCGTTAGTATATCCCTAGCTCAGCTCGTCAATCAGCTTGCCTAGTTCCAAGCTTCCCCAAGCCTCGAAACTAATCTTGCGTGCGTGTAGCACACGGTAGATACACACTGTGCACATGACATACTCCCCTTCCTCTAAGAGCTCACTCCTGAGCTCACTAAAAAGCCAAGGTAATCTCTCTGAAGAGTAGTCAACGTCTCCCATGTAACGTCCTCCTCAACACGATCCTTCCACTTGATCTTGTATTCCGTGATAAGCGTATTACGCAATCTTCGTTCACGAAATCCAAGAATCTTTTCAAGTTCGTGCGGAACAAATGTCATCTATAATTTCTTGAAGAGTAACTAACTGATCTGCTCCACCCAGTACTTCCTTAAGTCTACTGACATGAAAAACAGGATGAACTTTCACATGAGAAGGCAAATCCAATTAATATGCAACTGAACCAATCCGTCGTGTAACACAAAATGGTCCACAGTATCTAGGAGATAATTTCGGAGATCTACCTGTCCGTAAAGTCTCGAAATCTATCGGAACTCGCAAATACACCATCGTTCCTTCAGAGAACCTCTCTGGGTGAACGATGTCTATTAGAATAAAACCTGTCTCGGTCTTGAGCACTTCTAATAGATTCCTTCGCAACTTGTAACATTTCTTGCATATCTTGCAAAAAATTACGTGCTGCATCATGCTAAAGTCATGAGAATCCTATTGTAACACGTGATCTAGGTTGAAAACCATACATAAGCATGAAAGGACTAAAACCTGTACTCGTATGCTTAGTACTGTTATATGCAAATTCTAACATAGGAAGATAATCCTCCCATGAACTCTGTCTTTTGGATACATATGCCCGAAGCATATCCTCCAAAATCTGATTCACTCTTTCAGTCTGGCCATCAGATTGAGGATGATCAGAGGAACTCAAATTCACCCAAACCCGCTATTTTTGGCATATGGGACCCCTTGGGCACTATGCAAACTTCTCAAAAACAAGTTTCCAAAAATCACTCGTAAACTTAAAGTCCCTATCATTGACTATGTCCTGCAGGGTAACCCGTACAGTCTAAACAATTGCTCGATAAACTGCCTGCGTAGCTGTAATGGTCTTCCGGGTCGATAAAAATCTAGCCATTTTTGTCAAGCGATCTACCACAACCCAAATAGAATCCTGGCCTTGATGTGTTCTTGGCAATCCGGTAATAAAATCCATGGAAATACTTTCCCATTTATTACCTGGGATTTACAAAGGATGCAACAACCCAGCCTGTCTAAAGCGTTCAGCTTTATTTGCCTGACAAATCTGACACTTGAGAACATAATCTTCTACATACCCTTTCATCTTCGGCCAATAAAAAGTGTGTTTCACTAATGATAGTGTCCTGTGTACCCAGGGTGTCCAGCAGAAGGGGCATCGTGACACTCCTTAAGAATCTTGGATCTAATGTCCGGGATCTGTGGTACGCAAATTTTATCATTACGGAATAGTAAACCATTCTGAATCATCCACTGGCCTCCTACAGCCTGAATAGTAAACTGCTCAGTCATCGAGTCTTGGTCAATCAATGAGCTCCCGTCCTGGATCTTCTGCCAAAATGGACCAAAATAACTATCTGCAAAGCCCTCTCAATGAGAAAAATAAGTGAGTAGAAATCTCGGTGAACGACAAAGTATCCACCTCTCGAATTCGACTAAGCGCATCTGCAATACTATTCATGGATTCTTTCAGATAACGGATCTCAAAATCAAAATCTTGCATTAACTCTGTCCAACGAGCTTTCCTTCCTCCACAAACTTGGAGTCATATAAATAATGTCTCCAAACCTTGAGAGCATGAATCACAGCATAAAGCTCCTTCTCAAGGGTTGGCCAACGAGATTGAGTGTCGTCTAGCTTTTTACTTTCAAAAGCAACCGGTCTACCATCTTGAAATAAAGCAGCCCCAATAGCATAGTCACTGGCATCAGTTTCAAGAACATAAGGCCGACTAGGATCAGGCAATGCTAAGATAGGTGCTTCCTTGACTTTATCTTTCAAAAGTCTGAAGGCGATATCCAAATCGTTATTCCAAGTGATAGGCTGATTTGACTTACGACCACGACCTTTTAATAAGTCGGTCATCGGTCGTGTAAGCTGAGAATACTCCCGTACAAATTTCCGAAGAAAAACAACAAAACCGAGAAAAGAACGAAGTTGTTTCACTGTTCGCGGTATAGGCCAGTCCAAAGCCTTCTCTGAACTCGGTCATAGTCAATGCTCAACCCATCTCTAGTGATCTTGTGTCCCAAGTAAATGATGCCGGTCATAAAGAACTCACATTTACTTAACTTAGCATATAGTCGATTCTGTCTTAAAATAGATAAGACAATCGTGAAGTATCTGACATGATCCTCAAGAGTACAACTATAAATCAAAATATCATCCAGGAACACCACCAAAAAATTTTCCCAAATGTTCATGAAAAAGATTGTTCATCATTTGCTGGAAAGTGACTGGAGCATTAGTTAACCCAAAAGGTAATACGAGAAACTCGTAATGGCCATACCTAGTCCGAAAGGCGGTTCTTTCGATATGCCTTTCATGAATATGTATCTGGTGATAGCCAGTACGTAAATCTATCTTCATGAAATATTTCGCTCCTACTAACCGGTCAATCAAGTCATCTGATCTAGGGAGAGGATAACGGTTCTTAATGGTCAACTTGTTCAATCTCTTGTAATCTATACACATTCTCCAAGTGTTGTCCTTCTTTCTCCTAAGCAACACAGGTGCACCCCAAGGTGACTTACTTGGACGGATCTGGCTCATCCTCAAATAATCTTGGAGTTGTTTAGCCAACTCATCTTCCTCAGCTTGGCTCATCCTATAAGGTGGAATACTGACACGATAAGCACCAGGGAGCAAGTCAATACGATGATCTACTGTCCGTTCAGATGGTAAACCCGATGGCAGTTCCTTAGGAAATACATCTTGAAACGAATCAAGCATCTTCTGTAATTCTTTGCTTTCAAACACACTCAATTCATTTACATCCATGGAAGGGATGAGAAAAGAAGAAAGTGAAATCAATACACAATGGAAAGCGGTATACAAAGAAGAATTCATTATATTTCCAAAATCAATTGTATTTACAAGAGGTTCCTGAGAGGAATGGATACAATCACCTAAAATACTATACTTGGTGTCCCTATGCTGAAAAGAAAAAATATGACTAGACCAATCTATCTGGACGGCAAGAGTCTTAAACCACTCAATCTCTAATAACAAGTCTACATTTTCCAGATGCATAACATAGCATTTCAGAGTATTTTTTTTTCCTGAATCTGGATTGGAAGCATCTCCACCGTGCGATCCCAAACTTGCCTTCCCGCGGGTAGGTGTACCTCATAGGTATGGTCGCTAAGTGTCGTATCAAGACTCAATTTCTGTACAAGTTTATAGTTAACAAAGTTATGCGAACTGCCACGGTCTAAAAGAATGTGAATTTTATGGCCATTCACTTCTCCATAAACTCAGAGAAGATCATGCAAGCCAAATACCTTAGAATTGAACAGACAATCAGAACAAGTACTAGGGCGACAAAGTACAGTAATTGACTTACCTGTCAAAGACAACTGATTAGCTACCTTTGGCTTGGGTCTTGCATTTGACTTGGTACCCTTTTGCTTTAGGCACTCGTTACGCATGTGTCCTTTTTCTTCGCAGATAAAACAACGTCCTTCCTTCTTGAGCTTTAAAGCCCCAAGGAGTCGTTTCTTCTTCGCTGGTGTCAAACTTGAATTCTTCGAAGGTTGGTCCGAGACTTTCCTCTGTCGTGTTAGCCATAGGTGTGGAGAACTTTCTTTTATGCTTGTTCCCCTGCTCGGTAACGGGTTTCGACTTGGAAAAGACCATCGTATCATCATAGATACGAGCTGAATGTTTGAGGCATTGCTGGCTATATGGAAAGTGGGCGTGTGTTATCACCACACGATGTCCCAAAGCCCTTTGGCTACCAGCAAATTACGGATCATGAAACTCCAGAGGGAGTAGTTTGATCCATCCAACTTGTCCTCCTGGGTGAGCACACCAAATACATCTGTAGCATTTTGAGCCATGTCCACAAAATACACCTACAAGCAAACCAAGCATCAATGTGCACTGCCAGGCAACCAAATGTCCTGTGTAAATTTTTGCCTGCAACCTGAAGCAAGTATATACCTACACCAAATTGTCCAATTACACACAATGTGTATACATATGTGACAAATCACCGCTGTAATCCCCAATTACATGCTCCAATCTGAAAAGCCCCATTTTTTAAGCCCTGCAATTGCTTCAATGTGCAATCAATTGCCCAATTTTCACAAAAGCCCCAAATTTCTGCAACTAGAAGAGGCTTAATCTTAATTTGAAAAACCCCCAAATTCCAACCATAGCAGCATGTTCAATTTTTGGCAATTCTGCAACAAATACTCTCCATGCAATTCTGCCTCCTGCAATTTTCCATGCGAAGGGAAATTATGCCAATCCCCCAAATTCACTGAACCTACAATAGAATGTCTGCAAAAATGTGGTCCCTTTTTAAATTTTCTTTTTAAAATCTGAATTTAAAATACCTACGAGACTTGAGATGACCAGGTGCAGACGACCAGGCGAGCAAGTACAGGCAAGACATGACTACAGATATAAGCACAGACGGGATGGTAGTGTAGGTACAGGCGAGCAGCAGGTACAGATGAGATGGGACTGCAAATCCGGCGGCAACGGATGCGTGGCCGCTAACACTGCTGAACTAGGTGGAAGACGGAGACTGCGAGCACAAGCAACGGTATTGGATGTCGGCGGAGCACCTGCGAGCACAGACGGCGATGCAGCTAGCAGGCGAGGCGGTGGTGGTTCTCTACGCACTAGCACCGTCGGAAACAAGAGACGAAATCGGGCGGCGGGAGGCTGAAAGCAACGGCAACCATTCTCTGCCGCCGGCTAGGTGCAGGACGATCAAACTACGCCGACGGACGAACTATTCGCCGGACAGACTGCGCTGACGGACAGACTGTCTGCCGAAAATCCACAAGCGATAAAAAAAGCAGCTACGACGACAGAATCTGGTTGGCTGAGACTGAATTTCCAGAGAGCTCAAACTGAACTTCCAGAGCTCTGATACCAATTGTTGGTGTGGACTCACACACTCACACACACAGTCCTGCAAATTAGGGTTAGGTGCCGAAAGAAGAAGCTCACACAGAAATGAGAGAGAGAGAGAGAGAGAGAGAGAGAGAGCCAAAACATGAAATGTGTGGTAGCCACAAAATGCAAGTCAACCCTTGCATGTGTATCACATCCATATAATATAGAAGTACAAAAGTTATATAGATAGAGTGTCCTTTCACACTTGATATCCAAGGGAAAAAACTACATGGGAAAAAGTGCCCTTGGTTAAGCCCTGTTCACACATAGCACTACCATAAGTGAGCATATGCCTACATTTCATTCTATGAGAAAAAGAGGAAACACAGTGGTCAAAAAGTTCCTCTTGGAATTCAAGAATTATTCGCTATTGAATGTAAAATGGATACCAAAGAAGAGTACTTCTAGGACTACCACATATACTTCGAGCTTATGAAGAGATGGTTGGTCCAAATGTATTTGAAGTAGAGATTCGGACGTCTTGCGATCAAGACAAGTTCAAGAGGGAGTAATTGTGCCTCTAGCTCTCTTCATTGTATGTATGTATGTATGTATTAAAATATATTGTATATATATATTGAAATTCGTTGTATATAGATATATTGGAAGTGACCATTATTCTGCTTATAATGGTTACTTGGACATGTTCTAGTGGGTGGCAATGATGCTGGATAGCCCAAGGAGCAAGATTTGTATATGGGAGGCTACAATGCCAGATGACCCATTGCATTTCACAATCGGGCGGTCATTGTGACCAAATGGCCTAGATGATTGTATTGGAATAGCGTCAGGCAGTCATTGCGACCAGATGGCCCAGATGACTGCACTCGATTTCGCAATTGGACAGTCATTGTGACCAGATGGCACATATGACTATTGGATTTCACCGTCGGGCGATCAATGCAACCAGATGGCCCAGATGACTGTATTGGATTTCATAGTCGGGCGATCAATGTGACCACATGGCCTTGAGGATAGTTTGAGCAGTCCTAGTGGCCAAATGGCTCAGCACGGTTTCGATGAAACCACACAGGACAATCCATGAACAAGAGAATCATTACTTGTGCATTGCATACTGATGTATGTTTGAATTTCTTTGATTTTGTGTGCTGTTTTTTATGTATGGACAATGCTTGGATTATGGCATGTGATAGTCCATTGGGCTCCAGCCTACCTAGCCAGTACCTGGAATACCCAGTAGACGCGAATGATGCATACTTGTTTGTTGACTAGCTTGTTTCTAGTTTTTGCAAGAGGTAAGTATGCATTTATTATATCTAACACATATATGACAAGCCATGAAGATGTACCATCAAGAACAAGGACATGGGTCAAAGAAAAGGCATTGAGATGTTGTCAAATGAGCAGATGACACCACGGATATGAGGAAAGACCAGATGCACAAGCTCACCAGATGGGGATGTACTTGATGTACCTTGAAGCATATGGATATACTTTATGTACCTTGAAACATATGGATATACCAAGAACATATGAATATACCAGGGACATATGGATGTGCTTGGAACACTTGCAATCCACAATTGAGGACAACTGCAATATAAGAGAGAGAGAATGTATCTATTTGGTCCTCCTAGCTCTATTTCACAATATGAAACCCATGCCCAAACACTAGACAAGTGGAAGAAGCTATGGGGACAGGGTCTATAAGGTTTGATTAAGAAAAAGCACCATTCTTGGTCAAAAAGCATGAAAAAGCAAAAAGTCAAACAGGATTGACCGCAAGCCAAGGGTACCATTGGAAAGAGGAGACTGAGCCGGATTAAAAAGCTAAAAGGCGCTTTCTCTCTAAGACGTTAAGGCCAAAAAAGCAAAGCACCAAAAGTTGAGTAATATTTTATTAATAAAAGTAAAAAGAGCAAAAGCAAAGGCAAAAAAGTAAAAAGAGCAAAAGCAAAGACAAAAAGGAAAACGCAAAGCATAAAAAGGCAAAGAAAAAGCATGATGGCTTTTTGGCAAACAAGACCCTCCCCAAGTATAAAAGAAGCTAGAACCCTCTTGTTTTGGGCACCAAGCTTGTGGAGAGCAAGGAGACCCTAATCTTCTGCCGCCGCTCAGCCTCCACCCACCTTTGGAAGCTTGAACTTGGGCATGAAGCTTGGACATGAACATGGAACTTGGATATACAGCTTGGGCATAAAGCTTAGGCATGATGCATGAAACTTACACATGGAACTCGAATATAACGCTTGGGCATGAAGCATGGAGCTTGGATATACAGCTTGGGCATGAAGCATGGAACTTACACATGGAACTTGGATATAAAGCTTAGGCATGAAGCATGGAACTTACGCATGGAACTTGGATATATAGCTTGGGCATGAAGTTTGGGTATGAAACATGGAACTTAGACGTTGGACTTGGACTTGGATCTAGACTTGCACTTGGACTTGGATCTGGACTTGGACTTGGACTTGGATTCATTGGATTTGGATTTGGATATTAGATTTGGTACTAGCCCGGTGAGAGATACTTGTGGGTCATCCCCGTGGTGTGCTCGGCATCAGAGATCTCATGCCTCGACCTCGACATCCACATCGACTTGGATATCTTACATTGGCATATCTGTTCGTTTTGTATTCATTGATTGTATTGATCCTTGCCAATGTGCCCGTGGATTGTTCCTGAATAAATTCAAGAAAGGGGATGGAGTTTGTTCCCCGCTCAATATGGTGTACTGTGCAAGACCCCTATTCCCTTCTCTCTCTCCCCCCTCTCTCTATATCTTTATCTCTTGGACACATGGTTGAGTCTATCACTCCACGCCCCACTAGGCTTACAGCTACAAGAGAGCTTTTCCGTGATCCACAATGGTGAACTGAGTCGTTTGAAAACATGCTCATATGGCTCTCAGAAAATTCCTCATCTATGAAGGCAATATCAAACTGGTGGGACCTTCAAATAGATCCTCCAAAATTTGTTCACATAAGCTTGCACAGACTCATTGTCCTTATGCTCTACCTTATCCCATTTCATTTACCCATGATCTTCTCCACAGCATTGGGAGGCAAGAACTATGCATAGAACCTGTCTTTGAAGTTCTCCCTTGTTTGAACAAGGCTACAAGAGAGCTTTTCCGTGATCCACAATGGTCAACTGAGCCCTTTAAAAACATGCTCATATGGCAAATCTTTGACTTCTCAAAAAAATTCTCATCTATGCATTCCATGCTCACATCATAACCACCATGATGAGCTTCAAACTTAACAAATTATCAACCTGCCTTAAATTCCTTCATCTCTTGGCCTGGTGACCCTCCTCATCTATCTTCCTCTTCCCCTTATCCAACGGGACAGCAGAATGTACATGCACATGACCATGGCGAGAAACATGCAGCACAAAGACACATGTCCTATGCAATGACGGCCTGTGCAAAGGTGGCCTCCCAGCACTAGCAATCACAAAAGGAACCTTGCATGAAACTCATTCCCCACGGGCATACTCGATGGCATGAGGGTAACACATGATTGTCCTTGGCTATCCCATCATTATGCATAACTTTCAACCCATGACGGGGCTCTTCCCTGTCCAATTCCATAGGCAAAGTACAGCGGCTAACTCACCCAACACTTTCCCCATGGGAAGAATGCACCAAATATACATTTCCACCAAGTTTGCCACTCTCTTCCATGTACATCTCTTGCTTTTCCTGACCCATACGAGGTAGAGGCTTGCTCTGAAGTCACTGAGACCTCATCCTTGTGTCAATAGGACTTTGTCCTGTGAGAAAAATCATTACCCGTCTCCTCACACAGGAGTTCTTTGACACAAGCTCACCAACTTTGCCTTTGACCACATCTCCACTAAAATGGTTGAGAGCCATCTCCCAAGGGTTCACACTGGCCATAGAGTCCTTAGTGTGTGCAATCATAGACTCGGCCTTTGTGGCCTCCATAAGCTTGTGAACGAATTTGGGTCATCTTCATGCATCCCTTGTTTGCAATGTTACATCTAAAGCTTTGGATTTCAACAACTGGGATCAACACAAACATGTTTGGTATCTATTTTCATTGCATAGTGTCATTGAAAATCTTGCATTCATTGCCCATGGAACTTGTATCTCAAGAAAGCCTTGATAATATATGTATTAGCAAGAGGTTCAGCCCTTTCCAACCCTATTGTCAATGTCATTTAATTTTTAGAATTGCTATCTGGGCTATTTCAAATAGTGGTTGGAGAGCAAGTTAGTGGAGATTCAGAAATCGATTCAGGTACGAGGCACCGCATTGAAGACCACACAACTAGCTTGTAGATAGAGGCACAAAGGAGGTGAATTCACCAAGAGTGGAAACTCGGCAAAAGGAAGTTTCCGAAGATGCCAGAGAGCTTCCAAGACCACAGGTGGCTCAAGACACCACAGATAGAGGCGCAAAGGAGGTGAATTCACCAAGAGTGGAAACTCAGCAAGAGGAAGTTTTCGAAGATGCCAGAGACCACAGGTGGCTCAAGAGACATTTTCCCCAAGTATGGAGTGTAAACCAATGAAGTAACCTGGGTGGTGGAAGAGACGAAGCATCCAGAGAATTTCATTTTCGAAGACACGTAAGGGCCAGTGCATGTGACTACCCCAACAGTGGAGGGTCATCCAATACTAGTGTCCAAGCTCTTTTCCAAGGGGGCGGACAAAGTGCCTAAAGAGAAGGAATGTGCCTACAGAGAGACGTCATGAGAAAAATGATCATTCAAAATCCTCAAGTTTGCATTTAGTTTTGAGACATCATGCATGTTCACTCTACATTTGTGACAACACAATGGCCATCATGCATGTTCACTCTACATTTGTGACAACACAATGGCAGAGGGCCACTAATGGGGAGTAATGGACCAAGGCAGAATTGGAGCAAGGGTGCATATGGCCTTGTGCCACGTGCGTCACCCCAATGAATGCCACAAGCACAATCACGCAGTTCGACAGTAAATTTAGGGGCAAGATTGGAGTAGATTTGAGAGCCCAATAGGCACCGAGAAGGACCAGACACTTATTGAGCAGAGTATGAACACATTAAATGACCTTTATGATAAAAAAATTGGGACTGAAACGGGATGGCCAACCAGAAAACAACCAGCCATCAAGAAACGCCAGATAGAGACATCCCAAACAAAGGATCAAAGCATCCAAAGCACCAAATCTGCAATGCCAATACCCCAAAGCAACCAAGGGTGAGTTGAGGATCATCAACAAAAGTTCCTAGAAGCAACGACCTGAAGAGTAGCCTTTTCCACATATTGCATTAACGGACAGGAGTCATGGTCTAAGTCTAGATCCAAGATCAACATCATAGGTATTTCGTCTTTTGCAATATACAATAGATTACGTGATCTAGTCTTCTCTGTGTGTACTTGCAAATTAAGTGATCAACTTTAATGTATTCGTCTTTTGCAATATCCAGTAGATTAGGTGATCTGGTCTTCTCTGTGTGTATTTGCAAATTAAGTGATCAACTTTAATTAGTAAGTTAATAGACACACTTCCGCAACACATGTTATATTTCATGATGTGGCACATGCAAACCATTCACATGTGCACGTTCACTGACTGCACAATATTTTATTTTATAATTGGATTTTTATGTTACTTCAAGCACAACCACTAGTTGCAACGAGCACAAATTGAACCCACCAACGCGACTACACTGCTGGGTACATAGATGAAATGATTTTTAGAATAAATACAATGATTTCGTTGAGATATTCAGATAATGTGTAGGTAGCACTCTTGACTTAAGTTGAGTCAGGCCTTGCCTGTCAGATAGGAAAGCTATATATATATACCTAGATGAATCCAAGAACATGCCCTCACCTTTTAGGAAGGTGCATGTTATATACTCAAGGTAGTCAACCCACAAGACTATATAACTATCAACTCCATTATGCATAGTATGGACTAGATACTACGACATCCCCACTTACATCATCAGTGCCCAATAGTGGGTGTAGAACTCTATATCAAGATATGCTCTCTCTCTCTCTCACACACACACACACACATAAGAGCATATATTCACACAAAGCCCTTCGTGCTGAGTTTCTGTCAAACCTCCGGAGATGCAGGGCAGACTCAGCCATAATGAAGCCTAGCACTAAGGGAAGTAGAAAATAGAAGGAATTGGTACAGCAAATGTCAGGGATATTCATGTCTGGTCTGTATGAAGTCAGGCCAAATGCAGATGGATAATGCAGTTGGTCTCCTGCCGCAAGAGATCAAGAAAGGGGGATTCCAGGCTGTATTCAAAGGAGAGAGATGAGACTGCTCCACAATACCATGCCGTAAGGCTGTGTGAATATATAATCCCTCTGCCTAAACTAAGTTACATAGGAAATGGATCTGCCCATATAAGTACTCTTGCATTCATGGCTGTATCACGATGGTAGCTGTATTAATTTTGACACAAGGTTCTGCTTAAAACATGTCGAGGTTTGAACCGTAGCACCTTAGATTACGAATACTCACAACGACGAAAAGAAATGGCAATTTTTGCTGTGCACTTGGTGAAACTGGATCATCAGAAAATCCACCCAACATAGAAAAGAAGAAGCACCAAAGAAAACCACTTCAAGAGGAAACCTAAGCCAAGAAAAACAGCGATCAGAGAGATAAAGCAGAGCGAGTACCTGGTTGTTGGGTTTTTTCTCTCTATCTCTCTCTTTTGGGCTCAGCAGATCGACCTCCCCTCCAAAACGAGATCTCGCAACTGTGCAGAAAGACAGCAGATGTTATGAAGTGTTTTGGATCAAGGACGGATGAGCTTTCTCAGCTTTTAATAGGCCCATACGTTACCCTAATTGCCTTTAGACTGGCGGATATAATTTTTAGGTGTGAAATCAAACGTGTAAACACGGTTTGTCGGTTTGTAGCATTTTTTTTTAACTTTCATTGTTTTTTAACAAATTACTTTTCCAAGTTCCTTCTCCCATCTTAGATATAGAATTTTCAAAAGTTGAGTAGTCTCTACTTTAAATTGAATTCAAGCATAGCAATGGTCACATCAACGTCTTTTAAAAACTTCTTTGAGAAGGCCTAAAA